>NC_081352.1:41033932-41103081 GCF_029784015.1 Lycium ferocissimum | reverse complement strand
AAAGGAAAACCTCCGTTGCCCAATTAACTATGTTGCACTGGATCCATTGCCCGTGGTGATGTTTTAGCTTTTGGAAAATGCATGACAAAGTTAATAGTGGAGTTGATTACTAGAGAGTTTTGCATATTCTATATATGAAACAGTCACAAACTTACAAAAGTTTATTTGTGCATATTATTCTTGAAGTCCTTTATCCCAGTAAGTTTTTGATTGAAGTTAGTTCACTAAAGTTTAGGTGCTGATCCCTTAGACATATGACAACTTATTTTTGCTTAAAATCTTCTCAATTTCATGAAACATTACATTGTATTGCAGGGATCAGGCTGACACTGTAGACCTCCTTTAATGTATTGGAAAAGTTTCCATGTGTCAGAACTCAGAAGTGTATGGCAATTGGAAACTTTTGATACTCTAGGGTACTGAAATTCTTGCTGTAAATCTTATTGTGTTAACTACTTTCTAGGTAGATCTTTTGTGCATGATACTTCTAAAGTTTGTTTGATCTTACCATCTATCTAGGATTATGGTTAAAAAATTGACTTACTGCTTCTAGCCTCTACCCTCCCCATACCCTACTTTGTGGGATTTCATTGGGTATATTGTTGTTGTTGTTGTACTGCTTCTAGGAAAATGTCGACACATTGGTGGTAATGCCAAAAATCACTTTCACGAACAGAAATTAGTTTCTTTAGCGTTGGTGAGTTTTCGTTCCGTTATAATTTGTTGATCTTATAGCAGGGAATGATTGGGTAGTGCTTTTCTATTTCCTAGACTCAGCACCTTGGGTTTCATTAATATACTAGAAAGCTTTTGCACCTCTATTTGCTGAAACATTTTGATTTTATTAGAGGATATCTGTCGAGTTTCTTTCGTTGGTAGCTCCCGTAGCATAGCTGTTATTATTATTATTATTATTGTTATTTTTATCAGCAAGTTAAGATTTTGTTAAAATAGCAAAAGGCCAGTACTATGTTGGTGCAGGATTTACAGTAGTCATCCCCTCCTTTACAGTGTGTCCTGTTATAAAACAGGTCTGTGAGTTCTACCACACTATCATCATCATTTACAAAAAGAAAAAATTGAAAGAGGAAGAAACATTTACCAGTTGGCTAAAAGTGTAAAACAGATCCAATAATTGCCTAGTCGTTGTACAAGGGTCCATGCCAATTTTTATGCTTTAGGGTACTAAATGCTCGGATTAAGATTGCTGGCTGTAAGTCTAATGTATTAGCTACTTTTCAGGTAACTGTTTTCAGGTTCATGGTACTCCCAAACCTTGTAGCATTTGCAATATTCTTGGATTGTGGTTTGCAAAAACACTGCTACTGTTTCTAGCCAAATTTCTCGGTAGTAATTCTAAGACTAACTTTTTTAAACCAAATTAGTTTTCATGATCATATGCCTTGTCAGGATATCGTTCTATTTTGTTGTTCTTACAACAGGGTATGATTGGCTTATCGTCCCTGGCTCCTTCATCTCCCTATTCTCTTGTGAGTCTTGTTGGTAGGAGTTTAGTCTCTGTCTTAGCTGAAAATTTCAATTCTAGTTGCCATTATCATGCAGTTACGCTAGGGGGTTCTTTGATGTACTAGCTAGAAAGTTCATGCAACCACTTTTTGCTGAAGTATTTTTGCTTAAAGGAAACTTTTTGTCTCTGTCTGGTACTTCCTCCTTTAGCATTATTTAATTTTGCTCATTCTGCAAGAAATATACTACTTACAAAACAACACTATGTATACTTGACTAGCTTATAATTGTCACAGGCACATGTATACAATGGTCATACTTTAGTCCAATACAGATGCACCCGTCTTGCTCAGTGAGGTATAGTGTCCAATGGCTTTTAGGTAGCAAATGGCGACACTGGTGTAATCACCAAGTTTAGCGAGAAGGTAATGATATAGAGATCTTTCCTCTTTCTTTTCTTCTTTTAAAAGTCAAATACTATACCATTAATTCCGTATCAGCATGTGTTCAAGAACTTGGTGGAATTCTTAAGTTAAGGTGAATAACCTGCCCTCCCCATACACTCAAAAGAGAACTAAAAGTTTCTGAAAAACGGTAACTATAATCCAGTTAAGTCAATTAATAGGATGATGGAGGCCTTGAAGGTTAGAGCCAGGAAAACATCATGGGGCATTTGCCCATAAGCAAAACATTAGCGGGTGTATATAGGCATAGAAGTAGAAGATGGATCAGCTAAACTACCAGAACTTCAGTATTAACTCCTGTAGTTTGGGTAATCTTGTTTGCAACCCTTGACTTACATTATTCTCCTTCACTAATGGTAACCTTTCAAAAGTTGCATGTACCACCTACTACCGAAAACCATTTATATGAAAAGAATTTAGTTTTATTAAAGTTTTGTCAGAGAATTTCTTCTTTGTATTTTGTTGATCTTATCTCAGGGTGTGATTGGCTAATGCTTGCTGGTTCCTTCATCTTCCTATTCTCTTCTACATCTTCCCAGTAGAAGTTTAGCTTTCGTCTTGGCTAAAGAATTCAATTCTAGTTGCCATTAACATGCATTTGTATTCCGGGTTTCTCTGATGCACTACAAAGTTCATGCAATCAGTACAACAACAATAACAACATACCCAGTGAGTCCCACAATGTGAGGTCTGGGGAGGGTAGTACGCGCGGAGACACCACTGAACCCTAGGTAGGGAGGCATTTCCGGAAGACCCTCGGCTCGAAAAAGCATAAGGAAAGGTTAGATACGGGTAAACAATTCAAAGCAATTATGAAAATGAAAACAACGAAAGTGAATAAGCCATGATAAACCATTCTATGCAAACGGATACTCGCGAGAAATCAAGGGACGAAAACTAAAGATCAATATAACTACTCGCAAGAAAGGATAAACGCGACTACCAGCTAACGCCCCGATGCGGGTCCTCCGTACCTTCTTTATCTAAGGTCATGTCCTCGGTAAGCTAAAGATGTGTCATATCCTGTCCAATCCTCTTTGATATGCTTCGACCCTACTCACCTCTGTACAAATGAATCCGTCACTTGACCCTCTGCGCACCTCCATGTTAGAGCGTTGTGTCTCTCGCAAATCACGTACCCCGAGCCGTACCGACCTCGGCTCCCGCGTCTTGTCCTCCGGGGGCTACTCATCTTGTGTCGGATAACTTAATTCCTAATCCTGTTACTCACCGTGTTCCCGTACGTCCATCCGCGGCGTTCTCATTTCGCCCGCTTTAAACGAACGTGGACTTAGCTTTCGACTGCCGACCTTTCCGTCCGGCCACAACATAGTCGGCCCCAACACCGCTTTTGTAGAACTTGCCTTTGAGTTTTGGTGACACATGCTTGTCCTTACACGACACTCGGAGGCAAGCCTTTTTCATTCACCTACACGCAATACGGTGTGATGTCATCATCCAATCTCGCCGTTTCACTTGTATAATAGACCTAAGATACTTGAAACTATATGTACGCGCGGCGCCGGTGTGGCGCTTCGGCTTAACGTCGGTATCGTACACGCTTGTCGGCCCCGAACTTGCACTCAGTACTCTTTGTCTTGGTCTGCTACGACTTGAACCCTTTAGGCTACGAGTTTGTGTCCAAACCTCCGACTTACGAATTAACTCATTGCTGCGAGTCTCGTCGATTGGACTATGTCGTCCGCGGTGAATAACATACCGTGGCACTGCCTTGAATTTCTTGCGCGTCGATCCGTCCGTTGCAAAGGAAAATAAAAATGGGCTGGGGCGGTCCACGGTGCAACCCCGTCGCCAGCGAAAGTGCTCGGGTCTCCTCGTGGTCCGCACACGGTCTTGGCCCACGTCGTACATGTCTTGATCGCCACAATGTACGCCGCGAGGTACACGCCACAGCGTCTCCATAGAAACCTCTCCGACGCTTTTGTCGTGTGCGCACTGGGTCGATGAACACCGTGTAAGTCCCTCTTCCTGCTCCATATCTTGCTCCACCGGTCTCCGTACAAGATGAATAACTTCGTAGTAGAGTGCCTCGGCGTGAATCCTAGCGGTTCTACGAAATAGACACGTCTCTCACTTTCATCTCCGCGCCCCTTTCCCACGCTGCGTGTGGCTTGAAAAACTTTGATCCTACATGGTTGTTTGCAACTTTGAATGTATCATGCCTTGTTCTTGTACAATGGAATCGTTATCTTGCATCGCCATTCTTCGGTGGTCTCTTAAGTCTTAAAGATGACATTAAATAACCGGGTCAACCGCTCGGACTTGCTACACTGCCGATGTTCCGAATTCCCCCGAATCTGTCGGGCCTCGGTCGCTCTCTTCCCTGCGCATCCTACGAACGACACCATAACATCCTCGATCTTTTATACTCACCCTGTACGACACCTGCCCGGGTTTCTCTCCCAAATCTCTGCAACACGGTGTCTCTTGTCCACCGTCGTTCGAGGATTTGTGGCCAAATGTGTGCCATCTCTGTGTGTCTAATAGTGGCGTCCTCGCGGTACCACCACTGTCTTCGTCTTGTCACCGTGCCTTCACGATCCAAGTCACGCGCCTGCTCTTCCTCGCCTTGGCTATCGGAAAAAAACAACATCCCCCCCTTTTTGTCCTTCTTTCGGTTCAAGCGAATTTTTTGTTTTTGCCCCGCAAATCTTTGCCCTTTCCCTTAACCCCCGAAACCTTCTCTTGTCTTTTTCCCCTTTTTCCCCAACTTCGCTCGTTACCTTCTTTCTTTCTTTAAAAACTTCCCCCTTCCACCAGCCCTTTGGTGCGCGGACATTCTCCCCCGGCCCCGGCCCACCTCCTTTTTTTGGGGTGGCCTTTTTTTATCCCTTGGTCCCCCCCTCTCCCAACCCAAGGCCCTCGACTTCCCCCCGTCCCAAAGGGCACCCCGCGAGCCCAAGCTCCCGTTTGATCCTAAAAATTTGTCTCCACTGTTTTTCTTTTTCCCGTCTTGATGTCCACCCCTACGAAACATTTTTGGGGTCGTTAGGCTACTGGGAATCACCCCCGGTCTTTCAAAGGACCCTTTATGAAATAAGGGAAAAAAGGGGTCTTTGCGGGGACCCACCAAACTACGAAAAGGTTACAAGTGCTCCTCATTCTTCGAGGAAACTCGAATTGGCTACCGCGGCCCAAAGGCTTTTGCGAAATCACGGTGCAACTCTTTCCTCCGTTCTGTCCCCGAAACCTCTGAAACCTCCGTGCACGTCGTCGTATCCCCCGAAATTGACCCGATGTGTCCATTCGTCTCACTCTGTGAATAGGCTCTCGGTGGGCGTTATACCTCGTCGTCTCGTCCAAAATCCTCTGAAAACGTCTCTTCTATATCTTTTGAAGCCCGTTTGAGGCGCGTAAGCACTAATAATGTGCAAAATAAACCTTCCAACGACCGACTAATCGTCATCATCCTATCATTGACCTTAACCCACTACCACACAGTGCTCTAAGTCACTATTTACTAAAATGCCTACCCTATTCTTATCCCTCGACCTGGGCGAGAACCATGGCCTTATACTCGTCCACGTCTTTAGCCCCGGATCCTACCCATTTAGTCTCACGGATACAAGCTATATTAATCCTCCTCTTCTTAAGAATCTTAACTAGTTCAATGGACTACCCCGATAAAGTTCCAATATTCCAAGACCCTACTCGCAGACTAGAAACTCCCTTAACCCACCTACCCCCTCCAACCCTCACCCCCGTCCTAGAACATGACCCTAGTCTATCATCGTCTATCAAAGCCAATAAAGCAAATATAAACTACTCAAATAGGCAAGAATCAATACTCAAACATAATTTAGCAATAATCTAGATGAAAGTCTAAATACTACGACAAGAACAATATAAGTAATGCAAGAATGTAAATTAGCTACAAGGATAAAAAACAGAGAATTAAGAGATGCAACCGGAGGTACCAACTCCAGTTAGACAGAACCTGCTCACGCCGGTTCACTGTTCACGAATTCACTATTCACGTTGGAAACACTGTTCACGCCGTAAACTCAAATCTGCCGGAACTGGATTCGCAGGCCCCAATAGGCGGAAAAAGAGGCAGGGAACACAAGAAAGAAGAAAGGAGAGAAGATAAAGAGGACAGGAGAAGAAGATTTGGGGGGGGGGGGGGGATATAGGGCTGTCACAAACCCTAGGAGAGAGACAACTTACCTAGAGCGGCCTCCGGGAGGTTGCTGGCAGGAGTTGGAGGGTGGGGGTGAGCGGGGGGCTGGGGGATGGGAAGAGGACCGTTGGGTTATCTTTTTAGAGAGAGAAAGAGAGAGCCCTATGTTGGTAGAGCACAATTCATTCAGCAAAATTTATTTCTTGTTTTCTTTGAAGAGTTTAAGTTCAATGTTCATGCAATCAGTATTTGCTGAAATATCTTTGCTTATCGAAAGGAAGTTGTTTGGGTTTCTTTGTCTGGTAGCTCCGAAAACATTGCTTTAATATTGCTTATTCTGCGATAGAACACTACAAACAGTGAAATGAATGCTATGATAAGCTCATAGTAATTGTAGTTGACACAGGTTAATATTAGTCAAAGTTTTAGTCCAACTCTGAATCGACATGTACATGATGAACCTCTGCACCTCTGTGCAAAATAGCAGATTCAGTACTAGTTTTTCTCTGCAACTACGTGTATTCTTAGGATGTAATTAAGAATCGACAACGCAAGTTGAAGGTACAACTTTGCAAACCACTCCCAACTTCTCTTTCAGCTTCATTTCTCTGTTGGTATCAGATATTCGGGAGATGATGTTGCCCATCTAGTTCAGTTGAAATGTTTGGTTTCCTGTAGTCTTATTTGTGCCAGAGGTTACTCATTGTTTGGGAACTCCAGGTTGATGTAACCCGGTAGCAATTGCAAGAGTCTTGAATTGTGGTTTGCAAACTAACTGACTATTGTTTCTATCCAAATTTCTCCGTAGTAATGCTAAAGACCACTTTTATGGACACAATTTAGTTTTCATGATCATATGCCTTGTCAGGATATTGTTCTTTCTATTTCAGCAAGGTGTGATTGGCTTATAGTCGCTGGTTCCTTATCTCCCGATTCTCTTATGCGTCTTGTTGGTAGGAGTTTAGCCTTTGTCTTAGCTGAAGATTTCAATTCTAGTTGCCATTATCATGCAGTTGTGCTAGGGGGTTCTTTGATGTACTAGCTAGAAAGTTCATGCAAGCGCTTTCTGCTGAAGTATTTTTTGCTTCAAGAAAGGAATTTTTTTTTTTTTGGGATTTCTTTGTCCGGTATTTCCTCCTTTAGCTCGTTCTGCAAGAAATCTGCTACAAAACAATATATATACTTGACGAGCTTATAATTGTCATTGACACAGGTATACAATGGTCATACTTTATGTCCAATGCCTTTTAGGTAGCAAATGGCAGCACTGGTTTAATCATCAAGTTTAGCTTGATTCTACGATGAAAAAACGGGAAGGTAAAGATATAGAGATCTTTCCTTCTTTTCTTTTTTTCCTTCTTTTAAAAGTGAAATACAATATAAATATTATAACTTATCAGTGAAATAAGTGCTTATTTTTAAAAAGTGATAGTTTTGGGAGAAAATAAGTGCTTTTGCGAAACTTGATTTTCGGTAAAAAAAATATTTTTTCAAAAATAGGTTTTTGAAAAGTACTTTTTTGAAAAATACTTCAAATACTTTTTAAATTAATTGCAAAAATTTTTTTTTTGAAAATTCCCTATCAGCATATGTTCAAGAAATTGGTGGAATTCCTAAGTTTAGGTGGAAAACGGGCCCTCATCTGCACTCAAAGAGAACTAAAGTTTCTGAAAAGGATAAGTAACTATAGTCCAGTTAAGTCGATATATATGATGGAGTAGCCCAGAAAACATCATGGGGCATTTGGCCATTAAGCAAAACATTGGCGGGTAAATTGGTGTTAACTCATTTTGTTGGGAGTAACTGTGTTTACATCCCCTTCACTTATATTATTCTCCTCCACGGCTCCACTAATGGTAACCTTTGAAATGTAACATTTGTAAAAGTTGCTGTAATAACCATAACTGGCCTGATGCCATCAGTTCACCCACAACATGTATAGAAATGAACCTTGAGCTTAATTCAAACTCTAAAGTTAGCTAATGAGCTAACGCTGTCCAAGATCATATAAAAAATCTATTTTTAAATTCCCAACCATTATGGGAATCAACAGTTTTTCTCTTTGTCCCAGTCTCTAATAATCCTTGGGTTTCACAATTCCGTTCATTGGTTTGATAAGGAGATTTAATCTCCACATAAAGTCTAGTATTATTGAAATAATTCGGTTAATGTATATTTTTTTCTCATATAAATACATGTGTAAGTTATGCTAGAAATTTATTTATTATTTTGCGTAGAATAAGATAATCACAATAGCAATATAATTTTATCCCGTTTAAGAATTCAAACGTGCTTTAATTATAAATGGATGCTAATATTTAATACATGGAACTAAACGTGAAACATCTAAATTCTACTCCCTACTTTTTAATCTGAGTCTTATTAATTCTTGCATAATTTGTCTCTAAACCAAATGACCGGTCAGTATAAGAAATGTCATTTATATTAAAAAGCTTGACAACTTGAAGCGTATGAATGAGCTTTGACCTTATCCTGTTCACAAAGAAATTAATATTATCCATCAGAAAGGAAAAGTGAAAATTAATGAAATCACATGTTCATGCTTTCGCTGAATCTCTAACTCTATTAGTTTATATCGTCGTCTATTTTTGTATTGGTGAATTTCCCCTGTCTATCGACTAAAAGTGCTCACTTTGTATAAAAATAAAGAATTATCAACATGTGATATTATATACTCCTATGAAAGACCAAAGTAAACCTACCAATTTAGAAACTTACAACATGCAATTAGTATGAACCGCAAAGCGAATAAATACAAAATATTTTATAGAAAGTGTCTATCAGACATTTTCTCGTGTTGTTTTTATTTTTGTATTTTTTCCAAAGATCCCATTGGACTTTGAAGATAAAATATTTTGGTCCATGAAGTTGTCAAAAGTAATCAATTTTTATCTTCCTTAACAAGTTATGTCACTTAAATTTGACAGAAGTTGTGACTTGTGAATAGGAAAAGAATTTAGGGGAAACATATATTTAGAGGTGCAATTTATATTATATATTGGTCTATTTTCAAAAGTCTAGTGTAGCTTTTTAAAATGCAGCTTCTATCATTTTCGGTGATGCAGTTTTTGTGATCTCATGAGATTTGATGAAACTTTCCTGATTTCTGATTTAATCTTTTTTTTTTTTTTTTGTCTTAACAGTTCCTCTCAAATGAACAACCATAGGAGTAGTAAAACTGCTCACTTTTGGCCAAACTTAAAAGATCATAATTACTCCTGAGTAATTTTCAAGGACTACTTCAAACGTAATCCAAACATAAATGACTAATCTTTGCCATTTTCTTGACTTTGAAAAAGTTCAAGAGGTTAAAACCGGAAAGTCAAAGTAAATCGAAAACTGTAGTAAACCGAATTAGTATTAGAACTAGAACATAGAACTCATGGCGTTTCTGAGGTTTAACAAGGGTTTAGTTGGGTCAAAGATTGAAGATGGTCAAGAAACTAGCTAGAACAGTGGTAAATTTGTTCAGTTCTTGAAGAAAGATAAAGGAAAACAATAAAATCGGGAAGAACAGATATATTCAACCACTTGAACAGAGAAATGTCAGAGTATTTGCCACAAGAATTGATGATTGAAATCTTCATGAGGCTACCCCTTAAGTCAATCATTCGATGTACAACTTTGTGCAAGTCATGCTACTCTCTTCTCACTAGCCCTACTTTTATCAACATGCATCTCAACCGAAAACAAGATGATCACATTCTGGTTCGACATTTCTCTAAAAATCCTGAAAAAGAAATATATAGTTTATTCTCTGACAATGAGAATTTGAATCAGTATGCCCACTTTGATTTGCCATTTAACTGCAGTTGCTATTTCTTTAATATTGTGGGTACTTGTAATGGGATTTTGTGTCTTAACGATGAGATGTGCTTGTGGAGTGCTTTCTATCTTTGGAACCCATCCATCAGAAAATCGGTTGAACTCCCAAATCCTATATTTAGGCTAGACGGTGACTTGGATCAAACACTGGGGTTTGGATTCGATACTGTTGCGAACGACTACAAGGTGGTAAGAATATCAAGAACTTGTTTTGGTACGCCACCTGTTGTTGAGCTTTATAAGTTAAGCACCGGTGTTTGGAATGACATCAGTTATGTCGCCCCGTCTCATGTAATCTTTCACATTGCACCACATGTGTATCTGAATGGAGCTTCCCACTGGGTTGCTTCCAAGTGGGAAGAAGGATCAACTCCGACTATGATTGTTTCGTTTGATATGCATGATGAGACATTCTCGGTGATAATATTGCCTAATAGTTTAGTTAGTGAGGTACAACAACATAATGATAGAACAAACCTTGTTGTGTTAGACGAGTCACTTTGTTTGGTTAGTTATAACAAAGACAAAACAATTGATATTTGGATGATGAAAGAGTATGGTGAAGCAGAATCATGGGTGAAACATTACAACATTACTTCTCGTCACATTCCATATGAGCCTGAGGTTAATCATTACTTGATAAAGCCAATGGCTACAAGGAGAAATGGTGAAATGTTGTGGACAGAGAGCGATGGACTATTGTTGTCAGTTGATCATGCAGATGAAAAGATAAAATATCTTGCCATTCGTGACTCTATACATACCAATCACGTGTTTCACGATTCACTTTATGTTAATTCTTACAAAGAGAGTCTTGTTTTACTTGATAAATGGAGAGATTATTATGCTGAAGATGCCTGTGGAGAGTCATACGATTCACGGAAGCCAAAGCCAATGACGGGAGAAATAAGTTGTTAAAGACAAACGCCAAAAAGAGACTACGGATTACATTTCTCTTGCACATCAGTGGATTGCTGTATGTGTCAAATATGAAAGGAAAATGACTGCAGAAAAAGACAGGAAAAAAAAAGGCAAGTCAAAAGACATTCATTGGCTTTTTATTGCCATTAACTATGTTGCACCTGATTTACAGCCTGTGGCTATATTGTAGCTTTTGGTAAATGCAGGAAAAAGTTATTGGAAATGATTACTTGAGTTTTGCGAATTCTGTATAAGAAACAAACCACAAATCTGCAAAAATTTCTTTCTGCAAATTATTCTTTTCAGTCATTTAGTTCAGTATGTTTTTGGTTAAAGTTTAAATGCTGATTCCTTATACATATGACAACTTGTTCTTGTTAATCTTATCAATTCCATGCAAACATGACCATGCATTGTTGGGTTCAGGCTCACGCTGTAGATCTTCTTTGAGGTATCGGAAGGTCAAAGTTTCCGGGAGAGTTAGTGAGTGCATGGCAATTTTTGATACTCTAGAGTACTGAATTATTTGACTTGAGGACAAGCCGTAAATTTAATTATCTTGACGACTTTCTAGCTAGGTAGATTGGGTCCATATACTTCTAAGCCTTGTGTGATATCTTCATCTATCTTGAAATATCTGAAAAGAATTAGTTTTCTCTGTAAGAGGATTTCTTTCTTTGTATTTTGTTGATCTTACCACAAGGTGTGATTGGCTAATGCATGTTGATTCGTCCATGTTCCTATTCTCTTCTACATCTTCCTGGTAGGAGATTAGCCTTTGTCTTAGCTGAAGATTTCAATTGTAGTTGCCATTAGCATGCATTTGTATTTCGGGTTTCTCTGATGACTGATGCACTAGAAAGTTCATGCAGCCACTAGTGCTGAAATATTTTTTCTTAAGAAAGGAAATTGTTTGGGTTTCTTTGTCTGGTAGCTTAAAAAGTATTGCTTTAATATTGCTTGTTCTGTTAAGGAAGAATACAAACAGTGAAATTAATGTGATGACTAGCTTATACTATACTTTCTCAAAAAAACATTGGTCACACTTTTAGTCCAACACTGAATCAAGATGTATACGATGAAGCTTTGCACCTTTATGCAGATTGCAGAATAGTAGGGGTAGAATCAAGTACTAGTTATTCTCTACAACTGCTTGTATTCTTAGGATGTAATTGAGATTTGATTCTGCAAGCTGAAGGTGCCACTTTGCAAGCCACTCCCAACTTCTCTTTCAGCTTCATTTCTCAGTTGGTAACAAAAATATTTGGGAGCTGATGTTGCCCATCTAGTTCACTTGAAAAGTTTGGTTTTCTAGTCTTATTTGTGCCGGAGGTTACTCATTGCTTGGGAACATCAATAGCTATAAGGCCGAATGGTGAATTTTTTTGTGGAGAGTGTACTGTGAATTCTTGGTCTAATAGGACCATGCAGTTGAATAGATTAAGAATTTGACATTCATGTCTCTTTAAGTGATACCTATAAGGAATGCCGTATTTTAATTGATAAACGAACAGGTAATTGAGATGAAAACACTTGTGAACAACAACCATCTGGTTTAGGCAAGGAGGAGTTTATAGTTGGGATGAGGAAGAACTTAGGGTCATAAACTAAAGGACACAATGCTTTGTATCTCCTTTCTTCTTCAGAGGATTTATATGCATGTCAAATATGAAAGGGAAATGGTTGCAAAAAGAATGAAAGAAAGAAATATAGTAAGTCAAAAGACTTTCCTGTCTATGTATAGCCTGTAGTTGTGCTCTGGTTGGTTTATAGCGTATTGCTATTTTGTAGTTCTTGTTAAATGCGCAAAACTTGGTACAAGGTTAAGAGAAAAGTTGATTACTTGAATTCTGTGGTATTTGCACCTATTTTTAGTATGGCAAAAACTGACTCTTATAGTTCCTCAGTTGCACTCCAGTTGTTAGATGTTTATCACAAGTACTACAGACATCTTTTATTGATGGAGTTATAGTTTTCTTATGGATGTTATGCAATTTCGCTTATATTTCCTTTGATCATACAACAATAGGATAATGATCGACTGATGCTTTTCTGGTTTTTTGTTACTCATTTCTCTATTCTATATACTTGCAGAAGTAATTTCCGTTTAAAACAGGAAATCTAATATGCTCTCCGTTTATCTTTGTTGGCGGTTCCAAAGCATAGCTGCTGAATGAAATACAGAGTAATAATCAAGCTGATACTTTTGAAACAACTATGATCACAAAATAGTTCGATCATTGATTAAATTCTAAAAAACTTGCCTGACATAAGTTTTGAAGAGAGACTACCAGAATCTGAGCTTTACAGCTAGTCATAATCACATAGAGACTAGAACATAAGGATAATTAATCACAAAAACTACTCGAGTTAAGGGTGCTTCAATACCAGCACTTCAGCAACTCCATTTCATTGCGTGTGTAGAGTGCAATTAAGGTTGTATGCAAGTTGGCTCATCAGAATCAAATGCATCAGAAGGATCAGCTGTAGCCTCGCTGCATCCATCAAGCAACACTAGACTCTCGACCAGTGGCAGATCTAGCATGCTTGGTGGGGGTTCCATTGAACCCCCAACTTTTAACGCGGAGCATAAATTTATGTGTAAAACTTTATTAAAAATGCAATAAATAGTAGACATGAACTCATAACTTTAAAAATTTGACGGGTTTACACTAAGAATCTTAAGGTTGAACCCATAGAGTTTAAATCTTGGATCCGCCTTTGCTCTCGACATACTTGCTCAAGCAGAATGAATATTTCCCTCCATGGATATCAGCATCCTTGAATTCCTTGCTAATATGATAGAGGATCCTTTCATACTCAAGACAGAAATCCGGTCCCCACATAAACCAACAGACAAGTTCATTGGTAAAACATGAACTAGCCTTGGTGGCAAATTCATTTCGCTAAATTTCTCATCTCTTAGATAAAAAACCAACAAGCTATTTGAAAAATCCCCACCTTTATTCTTATTATAGGAAACCCCATAAATAGCCCCATCTAAATTAAATAATTTAGGAGCAAAGTTGGCCTTTCATATTAATTGGAGCAACCGTTAGTGAAAAAAATATTTTAAAGCTATTTGAAGATAGCATTTTTGAGCTACTTGATTATATGATAAGGGCGTTTTTGTGCAAAAAATAATACCGAGGGCAAAATTGTTTCATTTCGAATAGTTCAAGACTAAAATTGGTCATTTTTCTAAAAATGATAAAAGATACGTTTTACAGCTACTTTTGTTTGCACACGATAGTAGTAGTATGATACATGTATGGTTAGTGTTTACTGTTTATTGCATCATTTGTTTTTTTTTAAGATTTATTTGTTATACACTTAAATTATTAATCTTTTTCATAGTTTATATAGGCTAAATAAAATAATAATAAAAAAAGAAAATAAATAAGGCCAAGCTATTTGTCTGAGCCCATTCTTCCTCTTAATCTCTGAGCCCAATAAAAAGCAAGTATCCGGCTGACTCTAATTTCCCATCATTCTTTTTTGAAAAATTTACTTGATATATCTACCGCTAAGAATTATTTATGAATAATAATTACCTTATTTTTTATTTATTTTTCGCAGCTTTATTGTTGCAAAATTACATTCCATAGCAAGTCCACTAATAAAGAGAGAGTTTTAGTTAATGGGTTTGTATACATGGGAGCCTCAAATACACGATCTTCAAGAATCGAATGGGTCTATGGATCCTTAAAAATACACTGATGGTATCCCATTTTCCCTTAATTTCTTCCATTTTCAAACAACTTTCTCTCCCATCTTCAATACTCCTATCCGATTTTCACTCCATCTTCTCTCATCTTTATTTGCACGATTTTTACTATTCTTTAATCGTGTACTACCAAAAATAGGTAAGTGGTTTTGGTGGTTTTTAAATTTTTTGTTGTATTTTTGTGATTTTGATTATAAGTTCTCTATTGTTAGGGTTTTTACAAGAAGATTCAGTTATCCATTATAATGGCCGAAAGGGACACTGAAAACCATAGTAGAACACTCTACGAAACGTTGGAATTTTATCGTATAACGATTTCTTCAAGAGCTTTAATAGCGATGGGGACGACTTGAGCCGAGGAATTTGTCACTCAGTGGATGACATCTTGACTTGAATGGGCCAAGAGTGTGCAAGCACGTGCTCAACAACCATGTAGTCGGTTTGAAAAGAGAGCTTTAACAATTGTTGAGGTGGAGGAATTTATCGGAGAAGAAGAGGTTGATTTCTTTTTATGGACGAAAATTGAAAAATCGAATAAATCACATCGGTGGGATGTGGAACCACTCCACGTCTGGATATTAATTGTATATTTATTCGGAGAAGAAGAGGTTGCCATGGCTATAGTGTATTTTTTTGTATTCGCTTGTATTTCGAATGAGAAAATGTGTATTCGTCATTTTTTTTAGTGTATTTTTTTTTGTATTTCACCGAAGAATTGAATGGAATCCATGGTTTGTTCTCCTTCTTCATTTTCAAATCTCTTGTATCTTCAGAATTTGATTGTATTTCCCGTCCTTTTTTAGTGTAACTATAAGTTTAATATATTTACCAAAAATAGGTGTATTTTTGGGAAATTTTTAGATGTATTTTTTGTATGTGTTGTTTAAATGATCTATATTTACAACCGAAGATAATGTATCCAAATGGACATTGAAATACGTTATTTACGTGTATTTAAAAAATTGAAATATAAGGAATCGGTCCAATGGAAACGATGTATTTTGGGAGACTCCTCGTATTTTTGAAAATTTAACAACGGTGGAGGTTTTTTGAATTCAAAAAGTTGCCAAGGACGAATGGAGTAAATTAGAGAGAGAGACGTGAGTTGTTATGGATATAATGTATATTTTTGTCGGAGAAGAAGAGGTTGCCATGGATATAGTGTATTTTTTTGTATTCGCTTGACTTACCATTTAAAATGAAAGAAGTATTTTTTTTGTATTTCACCGATAAATATAACCTATTTTTACTCTATCGGATTTTGTATTTGAGTGTATTTTTTAAATATAAGTTTAATATATTTCGCTGATTGTATTTTGTATTTTGTGTATTTCAAAAAATACAATATATATACAATAAAAATGTATCCAAATACGATTTGTAAATATAGAAAAAGTAGCTATAAATTGTTGAAGCTTTTAAAAAATAGAATTTATGTAATTTTTTTTTTTTGGAAAATTTTTCGTCTTTAATTTTTGAATTCTTCGCCTAATATTTTAGTAATTTAGAGAGTCGTGAGTTGTAAAAAAAAAAAAAGTCACAAGATTGATTTAATTTAATTTAAAATTGTCGGACAAAAAAAATATGGGCTATTTTCGCGTGATTTTGTAAATTTCGATATATTTTAAAGTACAAAATTTTTTTTTGTATTTCCGGTATTTCCTCACGCCGACAACCGAATACAATAAAAACTAGCTACGGTTTGTAAATATAGAAAAAATAGCTATAAATTGTTGGAAGCTTTTAAAAGATAGCTATTTATGTAATTTTTTTTTATTTTTTTTTTGCGGATTGCCCTTGAAAGTTTACCGTGCCTTAATTTTTGTCCTTCCCGAACATACACAATTTGAGTCCCAAACTCGCTTAAAAAAAAAAAAAAATCGCAGAGTTTTTGTAAAGATAAGGCTCTACTCGCTAATTCAAACCTATTTGTTATTTTTTTAAATTTTTAATTGAAATTTTTTTTTTTTTTTGCTCGGAATCAAGAGTTTTTAGCAAAGGAAAATTAAAGAGCTGAACAAAAATTAAAGACCACCCCCGAATAAGGTAATCGTGCAAATTGCCCATTTCCATTCTTTCGTTCTTCCTCTGTAAAATAAAATACCAAACAACTCCATTGAAGTACCAAAAGCACAATGGCCGTTTGTTCTGATTAAGGTCTATTTTACATTCTTTTCTTTTTATTTAAAAACGAATGTGTACATTTTATGTTGTAACTTCCTTGACAAAGAGTAAATGAGTTTGTGGTTAACTGCTTCTGTTTAGGTTTAACTTTTAGAGTTAAAATTTACCTGCTTGTTTACAGTTTTTTGATAAGGACTTATCTCTGCTTAGTTGTTGTTTAAATGTTTTCAATGAAACTTTTTACTGGATAATGTTCACTGTTTTGTGAATTAGGTCAAATATGTTAATTGGTAGTTCAATGTTTTGTGTATCTCTGCCCTTTGATAATGTTTTTCCTGTTGCAACAGGGCTTCTCTAATTTATTTGAGTATAATCCATAATTTTTAGTGCATACCTCTTTCTTTTATTTTTTTAGGAAATAAATCAAGAAAAATTAATAATAAAAAAATTTCACTTATTTCGACTATAAAAAAGTCATTTTTGGGATAATTATGGTGTCTGGTCTTGCTGCACGCACCTCAACTAATTCCGGGGTACCTCCCACCAGCACAGGTACCAGATAACTATGAAGGTTTGGACAAATAGGTAGAAATCACATAGTGTGTTTAAGTGCATAAGCATTTAAATAAGAATTATTGGACTGATTTAGCTTAAACCCATAGCTTAGAAGTAGGTTCAAATAAAATTTGGTCCGCATTAGAAGTTAAAAAATTATTTTCATTTCTTGAGTTAGATGCATACTGGTATGTTCACTATTTGATTTCCCAGGTCAAAACAAATAATTGTCCTTGCACATAGGTTGTGGTAGTCAGTTGTGCTAGCGAACAAATAAGAAGGTTGATGTTTCTTTTAGAATGCTGTTTTTTTTTTCTTTTTTCTTTTTTCAAAATGCATAAAAAATGTGAAGTCATAATTCTTCATGGCATATTGGCAATTTAGACTTCAGAGTATGGAAGTCGAGGATTAGAGTAGACCGCTAGTAGGTCGTCGATCAATTTATCTCCTTCCAGTGGTAGAGCAGAGTTCCAGTCTGGAGCACTTGCCCATTCCCTTATTGCAACTGTTTTTTTTTTTTTTTTTTTTAACTTTGGTTATCTTTACTATTTCTACTGTCTGGGCTTTCTTTCTTTCTGCATATTTTCATCATAGTTTTTGACTTGTGCATTTCTTTCAAACTTGTTCTGAAAACGATTTCCTTGATCCGATGGACTATCGGAAACAGCCTCTTTACCCCACAAAGGTAGGGCTAAGATTTGCGTATGCCCTACCCTTCCCAGACCCCACTTGTGGTGATATACGGGGTATGTTGTTGTTATAGAAGCCTTGGGATAATGAAATCTGAATTGGGAATGAGAGTTTGTGATAAAGTCAGGACTGTGCGTTATCCAGGAAGCCATTTGATGATTTTTTTTTAGCATTTTTATGGAAGTATTTTGTTTTCGACATGACTCTAGGAACTTTTCGTCAAAGCACATCTGGAAATTTTGAAGCATATCTAAAGTTTGCAAGCAGAGTTTGTGTCATACTTTTGTTTTTTTTCCCTTTTTTAGAGTGTTCTGCTCCATCATTTGTTTCTAGGGTTGAAACACTTTGTATTGTGGTCATTCCCAGCATACCGAGGGAAAAGCATAGCGAATTATATTTTGTTATTTCCTCTAAGGTAGAAAACATGCATCTAATTGTTTGTGTTTATAAGAGATCTACTTGTGATATTTTTATCTGAGCAATCTTTTAGTTGGTACTAATATGACAATCTGTGTTGACTTTTTGAGAAGGTAATAGAAAATCTGTGTTGATTACTTTGACTCTTTTTCTAGAAGAAAGTTTTGTTTGAATTTTGATAACTGTTAGTAACAAGTCAAATAAATAGGGTGAGACAATGTTTTCAATCCGAAACGCGATATAAAACAAGAGGTGCTTGAAGTATGACTAATTTCGTAGTGGGTACGTGTTTTGTTTCTCTTGTGATTCTGTTGGCCATAAAAGACAAACAAAGTTTTATTTCTTGCATGTATTTTCTACATGAAGTGCAACTGAATCTCAGTGTGGCCTAGGAATACGAAGGCAATTTTGATGGAGCCATCAATGTGCTATTATTGCAATTTTTGACAAGAAGAAAGTACGGTGTGATAAAATAGCACATGTGATGTCATCATAAACACGGGCACACCTTGTCTCGGACATATTTGTACTAATGTGTGATAAAATTAAAAAGACGTATATAAATCGTACTTATTCTGAACAGTGTGAATTTAGGATTTGTCACTGGTTATAATTGATAAACCAGAGGATATTTCCCACCTAGTAAATTGTAATTGTAAGATGGAAAGATGACGATCTTTATCCCAAAAGGAAAAAGTAGATGACTGAAAGAGGGCGATGAACGTATCAACATATCATCTAGTTTATTGTAGACCATCTCATTGAAGATACCAACATTTTGCTGTATTTGTTGTCAATCTAAGTTATTTCTCAAACTCTGTCTCAGCCCTAAAGTAATAGTATGATCATGTTGTACTATCATTGTTAGCCGGAAATGGTACTAGCTAATTGATTTTTAAATTATTTTCTTCATTGACAGAATGTAGAGTAATTTGATTCACAGGTGAAACATGCACAAGTGAACATTCAAGACTCGGAACATTTACACAACATTAGCATTTCTGAGGTTTAAGAAGGATTTATGGACATTCGGGGATTGATGATGGACAAGAAATTAGTGATATGTATTCAGCAGAGAACTAGGCTTCAAGCATGAAGCTAAATTTTCTCAGTTCTTGAAGAAAGAGAAAGGAAAATAACAAAATCGAGAAGAACAGAGATATTCTGACCCACTTGAACATATCCGCCAGCGGAGAAAAATGTCGGAGTATTTGCCACAGGAATTGATGCTTGACATCTTCACAAGACTACCCATTAAGTCAATACTTCGATGCACAAGTTTGTGCAAGTCATGGTACTCTCTTCTTACTAGCTCAAATTTTATCTCCATGCATCTCAACCGAAAACAAGATGAGCACATCCTAGTTCGACATTTCTCTAGAAACCCCGAAAAAGAAATATATAGTTTATTCTGTGACAATGAGAATTTGGATCAGTATGCCCAGTATGATTTGCCATTTAACTGCAGTAACTTTTTCTTTAATATTGTGGGTAGTTGTAATGGGATTTTCTGCCTTAACGATGAGATGAGCTTTTGTAGTGCTTTCTATCTTTGGAACCCGTCTATCAGAAAGTCCGTAAAACTCCCAAATCCTACATTTAGGGCAGACGGTAGTTTTGATCCTACGCTGGGGTTTGGATTCGATCCTGTTACGAACGACTACAAGGTGGTAAAAGTATTACACACTACTTATGGTATGCCACCTACTGTTGAGCTTTATAAGCTCAGCACAGGTGTTTGGAAAGACATTAGTCATGTAGCTCTGTCTCATGTATTCTTTTCCCGTGCACCGCGGGTGTACCTGAATAGAGCTTCCCATTGGGTTGCTTCCAGGTGGGAAGAAGGATCAATTCGGAGTGTGATTGTTTCGTTTGATATGCATGATGAGACATTCTCGGTGATAATGTTACCTAGTTTAGTTAGTGAGATAAAGCAATATTGTGAAGGAACAAACCTTTTTGTGTTAGATGAGTCACTTTGTTTGGTTAATTATAACTATGATGGCACAATTGATATGTGGATGATGAAAGAGTATGGTGAAGCAGAATCATGGGTGAAACAATACAACATTAGTTCTCGTCGCATTCCATATCAGCCCGAGGTTAGTCATTACTTGATAAAGCTAATAGCTACAAGAAAAAATGGTGAAATGTTGTGGGCAGAAAACGATGGACTATTGTTGTCAGTTGATCATGCAAATCAAAAGATAAAGGATCTTGGCGTTCGTGACTCTATAAATACCAATTACCTGTCTCACTATTCACTTTATGTTAATTCTTACAAAGAGAGTCTTGTTTTACTTGATAAATGGAGAGATTATTGTGCTGAAGACGCTTGTGAAGAGTCATTCAATTCACGAAAGAGAGAGCTCAAACGTGGGAGAAAGAAGTTGTTAAAGACAAACACCAAAAGGAGGCTATGGGTTGTATCTCTCTTGCACATCAGTGGACTGCTGTATCTGTCAAAAACGAAAGGGAAATGGTCACGGAGAAAAGAAAGGAAGAAAAGGCAAGTCAAAAGACATCCATTTTCTATTTATTGCCATTAGCTCCGTTGCAATTTATTTATAGCCTGTGGCTATGTTGTAACTTTTGGTAAATGCACAACAAAGTTAGTGGAAATGGTTCCCTGAGTTTTGCATATTCTGTATATGAAACAGACCACAAATCTGCAAAAGTTTCTTTCTGCATATTATTCTTTTAAGTCATTTAATTCAGTGTGTTTTTGGTTAAAGTTTGAATGCTGATTCCTTATACACATGACAACTTGTTCTCGTTAATCGTATCAATTCCATGCAAATATGGTCATGCATTGCAGTGTCAGGCTGATGCTGTAGACCTTATTTGATGTATCGGAAGGTCAAAATTTCCGGTAGGAGTTTAGTAAGTGCATGGCAAGTTTTGGTACTCTAGAGTACTGAATTATTTGATTTAAAGACAAGCTGTAAGTGACTGTAACTATAATTATCTTAACTACTTTCTAGGTAGATGTTTTGGGTTCATGATACTTCTAAACCCTTGTGTGATAATTTTTCATCTATCTTGAAATATGGTGAAAAACCGACTGACTACCTCTGGCCAAGTTTGTCGGTAGTAGGACGCTTATTGGTAATACCGAAACCTCTTCTAAGCCTTGTGTGATATTTCCATCTTGAAATTTGGTGAAAAAACTTTGTGATTCTAGTCAAATTTGTCAGTAGCACTAGCAGGACACTTAGTGGTAACCGAAAACCATTTATATGAACAGAATTTAGTTTTCTTTATCATATGCTTTGTCAGAGAATTTCTTTTGTTGTATTTTGTTGATCTTACTGCAGGGTGTGATTGGCTAATGCTTGTTGGTTCCTCCATCTTCCAACTTACTTTACGTCTTCCTGGTAGGATTTTAGCCTTTGTCTTAGCTGAAGATTTCAATTCTAGTTGGCATTAGCATGCATTTGTATTTCGGGTTTCTCAGATGCACTAGAATGTTCATGTAGCCACTATTTGCTTAAATATTTTTGCTTTAAGATAGGAAATTCCTTGAGTTTCTTTGTCTGGTAGCTCCAACGCATCGCTTTAGTATTTGCTTGTTTTGCGATAGAACACTACAACTACAACAACAACAGCAACATACCCTGTGAAATCCCACAAAGTCCCACAAAGTGTACGCAGACCTTACCCTACCTTGGAAGGTAGGGAGCCTGTTTCCGAAAGACCCTCGTCTCGAGAGAAAACATGGCAAAGAAGGTCAGATAGGGACAAACAATTCAAAGCAGTATGAAAATGAAAATAACGAAAGCGAAAAAGCCATGATAAAGCAGTCTGGTAAAAGGAGCATTAGCTCCCACAGATAAATTAGATATTTGAAGTACAAGAAACAACGGATAGTAGCACAAATCAGAGGACAAGAAACTAAAGAGCAAAACTGCGACTACTAGTACAAAAGGAGAAGTGGGACTACCTACTAACCTTCTACCCTAATATGAGTCCTCCATAACCTCCTACAAACAGTGAAATGAATGCTATGATTAGCTTATAATTGTAGTTGACACTGGTTAATGTTAGTCAAAATTTTAGTCCAACAATGAATCAACATGTATACGATGAAGCTTTGAACCTTTGTGCAGAATAGTAGAGGAGTAGAGTCAAATACTAGTAATTCTCTATGAATGCTTGTATTCTTAGGCTGCAATTAAAATTCGACTCCGCAAGCCGAAGGTCCAGCTTTGCAAGCCACTCAAAATTTTACTTTCAGCTTCATTTTCAGTTGTTATCAA
Organism: Lycium ferocissimum; assembly: GCF_029784015.1. Classification (NCBI taxonomy): domain Eukaryota; kingdom Viridiplantae; phylum Streptophyta; class Magnoliopsida; order Solanales; family Solanaceae; genus Lycium; species Lycium ferocissimum. The sequence goes on along the minus strand of NC_081352.1, from coordinate 41,080,470 downwards.
ATATTTTATATTTGGGAGATGATGTTGCCATCTAAGTTTAGTTGAAAAGTTTGGTTTCCTGTAGTCTTATTTGTACCGGAGTAGTCACCCCGTCTGGTGGATTGCTCCTTCGAAGATCACCAAACGGTTGATATTTGCAAGAGTATGAGAACCAGAGTGTAGGGCAAAATGATTTAGCATCATTTTTCATCACATTAATAGCATTAATATTCTTGCTGATGATTTTTTTGGATAGTGAATGGAGAAGGTATTGGATTTCTTATGAGAGTGAGGTTGCTCATTGCTTAGGAACTCCAATAGCTACAAGGACGAATGGTGAATTTTTTTGTGGAGAGCGTGTACTGTGGATTCTTCGTTCAACAGGACCATGCAGTGACTAATTATGAATCTTGGCATTCATGACTCTACGAGTAATGCCTATAAGGAAAGCCTAATTTTAATTGATAAACAAACAGGTTATTCAGATGGAAACACTTGTGAACATCAGTCATCTGGTTCAGGCAAGGAGAAGTTTAAACTTTAAAGTTGGGATGAGGAAGTACCTAGGGTAAAAAACTAAAGGAGAACACAATGCTTTGAATCTCCTTTCTTCTTCAGAGGATTGATATGGATGTCTAAAATGGAAGGACAAGTGGTAGCAAAAAGAATGAAAGGAATAATATATAGGAAGTTCAATGACCTTCCTGTCTATTTATAGCCTGTAGTTATGCTCTAGTTGCCCCACTTGTGGCATTACACTGGCTATATTGTTGTTGTTGTGCTCTAGATGGTTTATAATGTATTGCTAATTTGTAGTTCTTGTTAAAGGCACAAAATACGGTACTAGGTTAAGAGACAAGTTGATTACTTGAATTCTGTGGTTTTTGCACCTATTTTTTAGTATGGCAAGAACTGATTCTTATAGTTCCTCAGTTGCACTCCAGTGGTTGGATGTTTATTGATGGAATTTATTCATCTTATGGATGTTATGCAATTTCTGTTATATTTTCCTTTGACCATACAACGATAGGATTAATAACAGACTCACTACTTTTCTGATTTTTTTTGTATACTAATTTCTCTATTCTACTTGCAGACGTAATTTTCCGTTGAAAACCGGGAATCTAACAGGCTCTTGGGTAATCTCTTTTTAGCAGTTCCGCAGCATAGCTTTGAATGAAATAGTGAGATTAATAATCAAGCTGATAATTTCGAAACAACTATGATCACAAACTAGTTCCATAGATTAAATTCTAAAAATGCAGTCCGACATAAGTTTTTAAAGAAAGACTACGAGAATTTGAGCTTTACAGCTAGTCATAAACATTTAGACGCTAGAACGTAAGGCTAATTAATCACAAACCTACTTTTGAGTTAAAGGGTACTTCAATACCAGCACTGCTCCATTTCATTTCGAATAGTTTACGAGCAAAATTGATTATTTTCCCAAAAATGATAAAAGATGAGTTTTAGCTACTCTTGTTTGCATACGATAGAACGATAGATATACGGTTAGAGTTTATTGCATCAAAGTTAATTAATTAAATTTACTTATTATTTGTACACTCCTCGCGTAGCTTACACTATTACTCCCTCTGTCCCAATTTATGTGAGACTTCTCCCGATATTCAAATTACATGAACTTTGATCAACATTTTAAGATGTATTTTTTCACTAAATTGATGTGAGAAAAGTTGCAACTTATAGTACTTTTCATATAGTTTTTCAAATATATAAATTTTAATCTTAAGATATTGAGTTAATATAATCCAATTTTAGCTTTAAAGTTTAGTCAAATTGACTCTCGAAAAGCAAAAACTATCGCATAATTTTTCTTGCATAGTTTATTGAGTTAATTACGCTGTATATCAATTGTTAGACCCCAGAAAATTTCGCGTTATTAAGGCTGTAGACGGCTTAATGTGAGCTCAAGGAGGAGGATATATTACAAGTATAAAGGATGAAATTCTACTGTATTAGCATGAGGATAGCATGAGTATGATATTTGGAATTCGTACAGTATGATTGGAATGATACGTTAAAAGATATAAATTTCATAACCGTAAGCCGAGGTGGGGGCCCACATGATGGGGTTTTTATAAAGGACATATGAAAATTTATATGGACAATATATTTGAAGTTAAACACAACTCGAGAAGGACCTCGAGCCAAATCCAAGTGGAAGCTCTCCAAAAGATGTTTTAAGTTACGTTTTCGGGTGATCTGACTTCGGGAGGCCATAACCCCATCATTATTTGGGAATTTGTGGAAAAGTTCAAAAATTAAAGTTGTATATAATTGAATTAGCTTTCCAACCATAGGTCGTGGGCCTTCACACGACATAGGGATAAAAAGTTATGGACGTTTTAAGATAGAAAGGTCAAGCTAGGCAGTGGGCTCGGCCCAACCCAACTCCAAGCCGGGTCAAGCCCACTTCCCTTGCTATTTAAGGGATGTTTTAACTCTTATCATCCTCATTTCATACCAAAAAGTCCAGAACATGGGTAGAGAGAGTGAGGGGAGTTTAGAGAGATAAAGCAAGGGTTCGATCAAGTTCGAGGCCCTGAATCGCGAGGCTCGTGAAGGATAAAGTGTAATACGAGTTGTCGTCGTCGTTTTAAGCTAAAAATTGAACTTGGGGGATGTTGGTTTCGTGGTGGATGCACATATAAGGTATGTTTAAGATGTTAATGATGTTCTTACCATGATCATTGATAGATTTGACGGGTTAGAATAGAGAAAATGACGTTGAAAGTTCGATTATAATTTTTGGATATCAAATGACTTGGGGGCTGTTTTGGTATGATTAAATGGATAGAATTAGTTGGATATTGATATAAAATAATTGTTGATATTGTTGTTGATGTTGTTGATAAGTTTCTATTCTTGAATTTGGGAGAATAAAGTGTATGAAGATATCATATACAAAGCGTATATGTCAAGCTTTGGTGTATATCCTTGGGAGTTGATGCTTTAAGTTTAAAGAGGCTTATATGAGATAGTTTTTGTTGTTGTTAATAATTTAGCTGGATTAGATTTTTTGGGGTTGTCCAGTGTATAAAGGAAATGCTGTCGAAATTCCGTTAGAAATAGAGATAAGTTTAAGGGATTTTTTATAAGGATATATATATTGGATTGATTGTTGGTAAATTGATATTGTTGATAGATTAGCGTGACCCGAAGATGGTTGGTTATCGGATAGTGGCAAAGGTATGTTAAGGCTATACCTTCTTTCATTTTGGTATGATCCTTATCATATGAACGAACATAGGAGCAAGTGCGAGTTCCAAAGACTCTATTCTTAGATAGTGTAGAGATATTTGTATCATTGGCCTCCATGTTTTATGTCCATAACTCCCAGAGACTTTTCATACTAGCTTCTTATGTCACCGAGGAGTTCGCAGTATCATTTTCCGAGTTTTACATGCATTTATATATATTATATTATATATGGATCGGGCCGTACATTCCTCAGCACTATTATATTATATATGGATCGGGCCGTACGTTCCTCGACATTATTATATTATATATCGATCGGGTTGTACGTTCCTTGGCATTATTATATTATATATGGATCGGGTCGACGTTCGACAAAGACTATCATTATATTATAGCCTATGCCTATCATACGGCACGGAAGTCATTTTCGTTATATAGAGTTACGCGAGATATCTCGATGTTAGGCACGGATGCATTCAAATATTGAGATCGGTTTTCATGATTCTTTGTACTTGATGTTCTTATGCTTTACATACTCTGGTGACATTGTTCGTACCGACGTCCCTTTGCCTCGGGGCGCCGTGTTCATGCCACACATCCCATTGTTTTGCAGTAAAAGTATTCTGCTAGGATGGTTGGTTATCACCGGGATCAAACTCCATTTTCTTCCTGGAGGTCGCCGAGTCATTATGGTTATCATATGTGTGTATGGGCATGTCGGGGCCTCCGTCCCGACTCATATGATTCACGTGTTTACTCTTAGAGACTTTGCGACGTTGTCCGTGGTTAGTATGTTGAGTTATCATGTGTTGAATAAAGCGACCTATGTAGGCCGATATGTCAATTTGACTTACTCGATTTTTGATTAATTGAGTATTGTTCGCAAATTTCTATGGTTTGACTGAAAGTACTTTATTATATTTTCGAAAAAAATTTATATGTCAGTTTCATTGTGTTAATACCAGAGGGTTCGCTTAGCTCTAAGTAAGGGTTGGGTGCCCATCATGCCCTGCTGAGATTGGGGTGTGACATCAATTAGGGTAACAATGCTGCCAAAATTGACCCATAACTTTCTCTCTCTCTCTCTCTCGCACGCGCGCGCGCGCGCCCCGCTCCCCCACTATTACATATCCGTAGCCGGAGAAATCAAACACAAAAACACCCAAAACACCATCGCCGGAAACTTGTTTCTCTAAGTGTAGCCATTGGTGTCGGAACATCGCGACGTTTGTAGATCTAGAGAAAGAGAAAAAAATTGAAACCTAATTTGCTAGATCTAGATCTATCCCTGAAGATCTAGCCGGTGGTGGAGCGCAAGTGGTGGAGCTGAAATAACCGGCGGTGGGGGATCACCGGAGGTGGTTGAGGTTGGCGATGGAGAAACTGGTAGGTGCAGGGTAGTGGGTGTATAATAGTGTATAATATTGTATAATAGTGTATATGGGTGTATACACCCCTCTTATACACTATTATACATTTTTATACACCTATATACATAATGTATCTGTCTTCTATACTTATGCATATATGTTTTAAAAAGCAATTTTGGGACTCGCCCCGGGATGGGGCACTGGCAAAATGCCTCGGGGCTCACGTGTGCGGCTTAGTTCTGTAAGGTTTACGCCCTTAGCGCCCGACTGTATGCCTTAAACACGCCCAACGCCATCGTTCAGGGCTCGCCTTACAGTTCTTACACAAATTATGTGTTAAATTTCTTAGTTAAAACTATTGACCCTCGTAATTCTCTAATTAATGAATGGTGCTTAGTGGTTTTTCAACTATAGAAATAAGAAAATCGAGACTAACTCAAATAACAAGTCGTAGTATTGCATATTTACAATATGAGAACAATGTGAGACTGAATGTCACTTAACATTTCTTTTAAAAATACATGCAAAATTATACATCTTCACTATTGTTCTTCGCGTTTTTGTCCCATGTCTCAAAATTATCATATTTTATTATTTCTATATTTTAAAGTAATTTGTTTTTATTCATGAAGGAGTGATGTTTTAATTGATTATAATGTTGATTAAATTTTCCTTTTTTTTTTCTTTTTAAGGAGGTAAATTTCATAGTATGATAGTAATATTGTTTAAGAAAATGTGATTCTTTTGTTGTTATAAAGTTAATTACGATATTAGAGTTGATTTGCATCTCATAACATTTTTTATGTCATTGCATTATTTATACTAGTAAAATCATGTTAGAAGTATTGTTTTCTATGAGTTTCCTAAATCATGTTTTTAATTTTTTTAAACTATTAATGTATTTTTTATAATTTTTTTGTTATTATAAATTAAAATTTTAAAGATCCATGGGGCTTACGCCCCATGCCTTGGGGCTTACGCCTCGCCACGTGCTAAGTAAAACGCCTCACCTCACCTCACGCCCCCGCCTTTTAAAACACTGATGTATAAGTCTTATTCAAACCCAGCCCAGATCTATGTTTATACCCACTTATACAATATTTTATAATTGTGCATAAATATTAAATATGTATAATTGCGTATATTTCTTATATAATACTATATAATTAAATTTTTTAGTGTATATAGCTACACATTATATACCTTCAAACACCTATATAGATAATGTACTTGTCTTTTGTATGTAAGTGTATAACACTGTATAAAAGTGTTTTTGGGCAAAGCCTTGCAATGTAAGTTTTGAGCTATTTTTTTGCAATGTAAGTGAGCAAATTGTATATTTCTGAAATTTTAATTACGTTGTATATCTATTAGGGTAACAATGCTACCAAAATTGACCCATAGCAAATTGTATATTTCTGAAATTTCCTCTAGTTTATTTAGGCTAAATAAAATGGGCAATTTGCATGTTTTCCCTTCATATGGGCTGTCTTTAATTTTTTCCCCTCAATTCATTGGTCTTTAATTTTTTCCCTTCGCTTAAAAAGGTGGCTGAAAATACCCCGAGATTCTGGATTCGAAACTCAGCAGAGTCGAAAATAATAATAATTTCGCAAGGCATAGGTTTCTATGAACCTATGCCTATTCAGGCGAAGTTACATAGAACTTATGCCGGAGATGGCGAATTTGCCTTGTAAGGCAAACTTTCTGCAAAAGCCTTACTTTGTGACTTTTTTTTTTTACTGAGCGGGGGTTTGAACCGAACCTCGAGGTATTTTCGGCCACTTTTTTAAACGAGGGACAAAAATTAAAGACCACCCCAAGAGAAGGCCAATCCGCGCAAAAAATAAGAAGCTATAATAAGGTAGTTGTTTGGGCAATTCGCAGAATTGCCCTTCTTTTGGGGTGGTCTTTAAATTTTGTCCCTCATATTTGAAATCTTTAAATTTTGCCCCTTTATTTAAAATCCATGGGTTCCAGGTTCGAACCCCACACAAATAAAATTTTAAAACAATTCGCAAGGCGAGTTTAAATTTCGCTATGCCCCACCTAAGATACAATTTCAGAAGGAATTAAAGTTATGCGGTTCCGGCATATTTATGCCTTATGGGAAGACTTGGCATAAGTATGCTGGTCCGACATAACTTTGGTAATTCCTTCACAAGTTTACGGTCCAAAGATAAAAGTTTGCCCATTAAAAGTATGCCCTACTGGGGTATAAACTTGTTAAGGAATTACCAAAGTTATCTTGGGACCGCATACTTATGCCAAGTTCCATTTTATAAGGCATGAGTATCCGGTCCGATATAAATTTGGTAATTCTAACAAGAGTATACGGATCCATACACGCGACCTAAACCTTGCCTTGCAATTTTTTTTTTTTTAATTTATGCTTGAGCGGGGGTTCAAACTCGAACCTCATGATTTTTGCGTTAACGCTCGTAGTTGCAATCACGAAGGGCAAAATTAAAGACTAGTAATATAGCGATAATTTAAAGACACAAAATATTGCTGCAAAATTTAAAGACCACCCCAGAAGAAGGGCAATCCGCGCAAAAAAATGGTAGTTGTTCCGGTAAGTCTGCCTAAAATAAATAAGGGCCAAGCTATTTGTCTCAGCCGTCTGAACCCAATAAAAAGACAAGTGTCCAGCCCACTCTAATTTTCCATTCCTTCGTTCCACTCAAAAACGTTTTTCCTCTGTAAAATACCCAACAACTCCATTTCCTCTCTAAGATACCTGTTTGTTCTGATTAAGGTATATTCTACATTCTTTTTTTTTTTTTTCTATTTAAAAATGAAATGTGTACATTTTCTTTTGTAACGAGTAAAGGAGTTTGTGGTTTCCTGTTTCTGTTTAGGTTTAACTTTTAGAGTTCAAATTTACATTTTCTTTATAAGGAAATTTTGCTCTGCTTAGTTGTTGTTTAAATGTATCAATGAAATGATTTACTGGATAAAGTTCACTGTTTTGTGAATCAGTTCCAATATGTTAATTGGGGAGTTTATTTTCTTTCTTTAATAATGAAATAAATCAAGAAAGAATTATTAATATAAAAAGTTCACTTTATTTCGACTTTAAAAAAAAAGTCATTATTTTTGGGATAATTGTGGCGTTTGGTCCTGCTGCACGCACCTCAACTAATTCCACGGGGTATATGCTAGCGTCCCACCAGCACAAATACCGAGTAATTATGTCCACGAAGGCTTGGACAAATAGGAAGAAATAACCTAGTGTTTTTAAGTGCATACCTCTTGATAAGATTTTTTTAAATTTTATTTAGCTTAAACCCATAGCTTAGAAGTAGGTTGAAATTAAACTTGGTCTGCCTTAGAAGTCTAAGAATTATTTTCATTTCTTGAGTTAGGATGCGTACTGGCGCATTAGCTGTTTGATTTCCATGTCAAAAAGTTTAGTTGTCGTTCCACATAAGTTGTGGTAGTCGGTTGTGCTAGCGAACAAATAATAGGTTGATGTGTCATTTGGAATGGTGTAATGTTTTCAAAATGCATAATAAAGTGAATTCTCATAATGCTTCTTGACATATTTGCAATTTAGAAGCCTTGATAACGAAATATGAATTGGGAATGAGAGTTTATTACACCGGCAGGAACCATGCATTATTCAGGAAGCCTTTTGATGATTTTGTTCAGCATTTTTATGGAAGTATTTTGTTTTCGACATGACTCCAGCAACCTTTCACCAAAACACATCTGAGAATTTAGAAGCATGTCTATAGTTTCAACTGAGTTTGTGTCAAACTTTCTGTTACTTTTTTCTTTTTAGAGTGTTCTGCGCTGTCCTTTGTTTCTAGAGTTGGAACACTTTGTATTCTGGTCATTCCCAGCATACTAATGGAAAAGCATGGGCACTGATATTTTCTTATTCCTCTAAAGTGGAAATCTGCATCTAATTGTTTGTATTTATACGGGAGCTACTTGTGATATTTTTATCTGAGCAATCTTCATAAGAGAATGAATGTGATATATTTGGTACTAATATGACAATCTGAGTTGGCTTTTTGATAAAGTACTAATAGACAATCTATGTTAGTTACTTTGACTTCTTTTTTCCTTTTTTTCTTAAAGGAATATTTTGTTTGAATTTTGATGCCTGTTAGTAAAAAGTCAATTAAATAGGGTGGAAAAATGTCTTCAATTCGAATGTGATATAACACGAGGGGTGCTTGAAGTATGACTAATTTCATGTTTTGTTTATCTTGTGATTCTGTTGGCCATAGAAGACAAACAAAGTTTTAATTCTTGCATGCATTTTCTACATGAAGTGCAATTGAATCTCAGCGTGGCTAGGAATACGAAGGCAATCTTTTTCTGATGGAGCCATCAACGTGCTATTATTGCAATTTTTGACAAGAAGAAAGTAAGGTGTGATAAAATAGCACATGTGATGTCATAATCATGGGCGCACCTTGTTTCGGACATATTTGTATTGTGTGTGATAAAATTAAAAAGACGCGTGTGTGTAATCGTTCTTATTCTGAACAATCCTTTTCTATCAGATAGGAAGGGCTGTAGCACAAAATGTACTTCTAAGTAATTGCCCCATAGATCCTATATCTATCTATATGAAGAAGAAATCATGTAACGAAGGGGATTCTTATTTGTACAAATGGTACTTCGAGCTTGGAACGTTTAGCATGAAGAGATTAACGATACTTCTTTATCTTTTGAGTTGTTCTGCCGGATCGGTCGCTCAAGATCTTTGGTCTTTATCCGGGACAAACCAGTGGATGTTTCCCACCCTGTGAATTATAAGTGTAAGCTTGAAAAATGACGCTCTTTATCCCAAAAGGAAAAGAATAGAAGATTGAAAAAGGGTGATGGAAGTATCAATATTAAGTGTAAATTCAATTGCACGTCATGTAGTTTATTGTAGACCTCGTTGAAAACACCAACATTGCGCTGTAATTCCCGTGAATCTAAGTTATTCTCCAACTCTGCCTAAGCCCTAAGGTAATAGTATGATCATGTTGTAATATCATTGTTAGCTGGAAAATAGTACTAGCTAATTGGTTTTCAATTATTTTCTTCATTGAGAGAATGTAGAGTAATTGGATTCACAGGTGAAAGATGCAGTAATGGAAGCGCAATAGATGGGAGAAATTCTCGGGGGAAGGTTATGTGGTGTTCATACCTTTTAAGGTTGGGGATGTCATCACCCTTCTTGAGTCTGAAAAAGAAGCTAGAAGGCCTTGCTGGATTATTTTTATTAATCTATTTCAATGGATACTAAACATTTTATAAAGCTGTAGCACAAGAAAATAAGGGAGAGAAAAACCCACCTTTGTTGATTTTGAGGTTTTATGGATGAGGTAGAAGTTTTTATGGAGGTTGTTGAAGTAATGAACTTTGTTTGAAATTGACAGCGATGAATTCGTACTCTGACTCTTCATGTCTTGTTTAGTTTAGTTATTCTGATCAGTGTTATTGGGAAGTCTTTCATAGGTGAAGCCATGCGCTTCAGGAGTATGTGCTTGAGACGATGATGTGCAAACCTATCCAAATGAGAATTAGTTGGTTCATTGAATCTCTATTTGAGGAGTTGGATTAAAATTTGATAGCAGAATAGTATTAGATTATACGATTAGCTATTTACTTGGTTTATTTGCACTTTGATTAGTATAGTACTAAATTCATATATGTTTACGATTTCCTTAATTTTTATTGTGTGCCTCACTTCGCTTCAAAGCCTTATTACGGAAGCTTTTTACTTTTAAGAATAACACCCTGTCTGATTTATTTGTAGTTGTGTTACGCTTATCGCTGAACCCTCTTTGAGACTGCTTCTCCTTTGTGCAGTGAATCCGAATATTGAGCTGCTTTCGGAACCAAGAAATGAACTTTGGGAGACTGAAGAATGTGGTAGCTGCTGCAGCCATTGAAGGTGCGGCCGAGGCAAGGGCCAGGATATTTGGCCATGTACTTAATCCAACTGGTCAGAGATCTCCTCACAAGGTTTTACGGAAGAAGCTGATTGGTGAAAAGGTGTCACAATGGTACCCACATGATATCATGAAAGACGATCCTCTTGTGATGGCACGTCAAGAGCAAGAGCGCCTGAGCAAGCTTGAAATGTTGAAACGTCGTGGCAAGGGGCCCCCTAAGAAGGGCCAGGGCAAGCAGGCTAAGAAACGCAACAAATAGAGATGATTATACTTTCACTGGTTTGAAATAAAGGGGTATCTATGATTACCATTTGCAATTTGATCGCTAACTTTATCATCAGCCACCTGCTTTCAGGAGAGCATCCGCATACTCTTTTACAATTATTTCCATATAGTGTTTTTGCACGCTTGTTTTGACTTCCAATTACCCCCAGTATATACCCAATTACCCCCAGTTTTTTGATCCAGTTGCTAGCTACTCAACTATTTTCCAAGGTATTTGTTATCGTGTACCAGCACGAGTATCGAGTACCTAATATATACATACTTTATTAATGTGATTTCCCGATAGTTTGCATATGTCAATTACTCATTGCACCACAAGTCAATTGACAAAAAAATGTTTTTCAAAGACCACTCGGTAATAAACATAACAAAAAACCAGAGGAGGAACTGGATCTGAATGCAAAAGGGATTATCCACCCTTTATGTCAGGAAGTTATTAGTTATGCGATGTTGTTGTTCTGTTAAATCTCCTTATGTTTTCGTTAAGAGATAACGGTCAAAAACACATCTCAAGTATCTTGCTACATGAACTATCAAGTGTGAGAGTTTTGTACCTAAACAATCACTAATTAGTTTGCAAAACGCACTTCAATTATATTATACTTTTTTTTTTTTTTTTTACCTAAATTATCATCAACTAGTTTATAAAACACTTTAACCTATCAATTGTTCACTTTAAATGAGGTGTATTTTGCAAATATAATTATGATAATCATCTTTTTATAAAAATCAAAAAAATTATGATTATCTGTGTGTGTTTTGACTCTGACCCTCTTCTTAACTATACGAAAAAAGTTATTGCATAATGCCATAATCTACCATTCTCTTGCATTTATTTCTTTTTATTAGTATAATTATGAGGTAAGGGTAAAAAACACATCCTAACTATCACTTTTTTTGATGCAACTAACTATCCTAAGGTTGAGAAAATTACCTAAACTATTACTATCCTATGTCATTTGCAAAATAACCTTAACTAAATGTGTAACTCACTTTCCAAAAAAAGTGAAGCTGAAATTTTCTCAATATTTTTGTCCACATGACATAAGTAAGAATTATGGTCAAATTGTGCATTAATAAATTAAAAAATAATATTTTTTTTATTAAAAAACAGTATATGTATATTTTTTTTAAAAAAATCAGCATTTTTTTTAAAAAACAGATCTGGATTTAAAAAAAAAAAACTGAAAAAAAATTCTAAAAAAATATCAAAAAATTTAGAAAATCAGAAAAAAAATGATTTAAAAAAATGGAAAAGTTGATTTTTCTTTTTTAAAAAATGTGAAAACTAAATAATCAATTTTCTTATTTTTTTTTTAAATTCCATTTTTTAAACTATTTTTTTATTTTCTATAATTTTTGATATTTTTTTACAAAAATTATTATTTTTCAGTTTATTTTTTAAAATAAATAGTTTTTTTAATTTTAATTTCCATGTAGGTGCCATTGTGATATTATTTATCCACATGAACAACACTTGATAATATTTTTATATAAAATGGAGAGTGTAAATCACATGCCATTCAAGAATAATTTGAGGTGTATTTTCCAAACTAGATAGTGATGGATAGGTAATTTTCTCAATTTAATAATTTAAATGAAAAAAAAAAAAAAAAATTTTTTTTTCTTGTTTTTTACCCTTATCTCTTCTTCTTGACTATTGATGCCCGAATCATCACTACCCAAAGTTAATATCGCAGAGCTAAAATCACGGAACCAGCAACCAAAAACCTTTCCTTGCCATTCAAGAATCACCCCAAAATTATTGTTTTTTTAAAATATTTCCTTCTTATCATTCTATCAAAAAACACAATATTATTTGAAGATGGGGTTCTGCAGGGGCGATCTTGTTGAAGTAGCAAGCAACGAAGATGGATTTCTAGGTTCTTATTATGAGGCAATTGTGGTGTGCCAACCTCTCAAGAAAGATTATATTGTGCAGTATAAAACCCTATTGAAAGATGACCACTCTGGTCCCTTGACAGAGTTTGTTACCCTCAATGAACTCCGGCCAGTGCCACCTGAGATTCAAGTGAGTGAGTTTAACTTGCATGATCAAGTTGATGCTTTTGATAATGATGGATGGTGGGTTGGCAAAATTACTGGTAAGATTGGAGCTACGTGGTTTGTATATTTTGAAAATAGTGAGGTTGAATGTGGTTATTATATAAGAGATTTGAGAATTCATCAAGATTGGATTGATGGGAAATGGATTTGTTCAAAAGAGGTTGTAAAGTGTGATTAAATAATCAGTTGTACTTTATTGCAAAAGACTACCGAGTTCTATGTCTATTTGACTCTCTTTCTGTTTTGGGGATTTCTTGAATGGGCATGTAGTACTCGAAACTTGTTTTATATTAACTTGTAGTTGCTTAATTAATTTGCTGTTTGATATGTGTTATTATTTTCTTGAGATTATTCAGATATGAAGGTGTACATAAAACAGTTCATCCAACCCCCAAGTACACATAAGCTCAAAATTATTTTTTTGTCATATCTCGTTAATTTCCTTTTCTTGTTTCTTTTGGGACTATGTTGGTTAGGATTTTTCTCAAGAGAGATGCAAGCATTAAGATCGAAAATATGAATGAAAATGCATCTCTTGAATTTTGTCAATCATATAAATATAAATAGTCACATTAACAAGTCTTAGACTTCTACTACAACTAAAAACTAAAGTATTAAATTTTTACAAGAACTAAACAATTAATTATTCTTAAAAAAAAAAAAAAAATCAGTAACAAATACAATATTCACTATATGTGTTGTGTGCGAGTGTGTTTTTCCTTTTTAAGTCAGCACTTCACCTCTCTCACGAGATGAACCATTCTCTATTCTTTTTGTTCTCCTTGTTAAAGTAAATTAGATTTGTAACTCTTTACAAATTTGTTTCTAATTTTATATTTTTTTTTTAAAACAAGAGATTTTTATTTTTATATATAAGAGCTTTCAAAATAACACACATGATAATTTTGTAAAGTTATTTCTTTAATTATAAACACCAAAAAAACTCCATCAAATTCTAAAAACCAAGATAAAATTGTCTTCTACTAGATACCAAATTTAATACCTAAAAGTTACACCTCAAAAAGCACCATCAAAACTCTAGAATATATTATGCTATTTAGGGTTAGCTACAAGTAGTTAATTACTTGCCGGCCAATTCAACTCCATTCCTTAGTAAATTAGGAAAGTAAAATAAATTAACCAACAGAAGAAAAAAAAATAAGGAAATAAAAGTAAAGCATAAAAAAAAAAACCAGAAGTTAAAATAAATTAACCAACAGAAAAAAATAAGGAAATACTAAAAGAAAACCTATTCCTTGTCATTCAAGGATACAAAATTAGGAAAATTAGGAAACTTATTAGAGAACAATCCCACTCCTTATCAATGTAGGAAACCAGCGTTAATTTGTTCCTATAAATCTCACTCGTTAAGTCTCATATTTCTTCACTCTTAACATTCAACTCAAAATCAATTTTTCTACTTCAGTTATGGCTCCACTCGTAGCATTAAAGAAACAACACTCAAGAATAGCGTATCCAAAAGTAATCAAATCAACTACTACAACATTCAAGAAACAATCACAAAACTCTAAAGATATAGGGTTCTTCCGTAAGGGCGATCATGTTGAAGTTGCAAGTAAAGAAGATGGATTTCTTGATTCTTATTATGAGGCAATTGTAATATCGCAACCATTCAAAAAAGACTATATCATACAGTATAATACCCTATTAAAAGATGACCTTTCTGGTCCATTGAAAGAGTTGGTTACACTCTCTGAACTTCGTCCAGTGCCACCTAAGATTACGGCTAATGTGTTTAGCTTGTTTGATCAAGTTGATGCTTTTGACAATGATGGATGGTGGGTTGGCATGATAACTGGCAAGATTGGAACTAAGTATTATGTGTACTTTGATACCTTTGGGGTTGAATGTGAATATGATGAAAGTGACTTGAGAGCTCATCAAGATTGGGTTGATGGCCAATGGATTTCTTCGAAAGAGCAACTGGTGTATAATTTGGAGAAGTACTTTCTTGAAAAATACAACAATGTTATTGTTTAGTGTTGTTTATATTTTACTTTGTAATGTTTATAGTAGTATTCCACATTAATTAGTACTGTTTGATGTGTTAATTTTTTTTTTTTTTTTTTTCAGAATTATTCAGATATGATGTAGTTGTGACTTGTGAGTATGAAGTATTAGTACTATTTAGAACTTAAAGTTTTGTTTTTCATCTTCATACATTAATAGCAAACGGTGTAAAGTTTTTTTTTTTTTTTTTTTTGGTAGAAAGGATACTTTAATTAATAATACTAGAAAGTACTACATAGTTTCTTGCTAATTATTCACCGGCGTGAAGAAGCTTCCCAAAAATTTTCTTGCTAATTATTCACCGGCGTGAAGAAGCTTCCCAAAAATCAAATTGATGATTCTATCACTGTCGTCACTTCTGATGAGTGAATCTTCAGTAGTTATTGCAATTATTATTAAATGATTATTAGAATATATAGCTTTTGTAGAACATATCTCCCTTATAATGCTTTCTTTAAACAATAAATTAAAAGATAAAAGGAAAATCAATCTCTTGCTTATCCTATTGAATGTCAAATGCATTAATAATTATATTTCATAATCAGTTGTCGTATCTATAAAAGTTCTTAACATAACCCATTGTTACCTTCAAACTTTCTCCATTTTTTTGCTCGGATTGCCCTTCTTTTGGGGTGGTCTTTAAATTTTGTCCCTCATATTTGTGGTCTTTAAATTTTACTCCTTATATTTGTGGTCATTAAGTTTTGCCCTTCGCTTGGAAAGGTGAGTTAATACCTGATGTTTTGGGTTCGCATAAAAAAAAAAAAATAATTTTGCAAGGCGAATTGGCGTGTATGCGGATCGCATAACTCTTAAGAAAACTAAAGTTATCGCATAAAATAAAAATAATTTCTTAAGGCATAAGTTATGCTTTATGGGACGGACTTTTAGGGCATAACCAAAAGTATCTTATATCTTTTCCTTAAGGCAAGACTTTCTTTATAAGGCAAACTTTTAGTTATGTTTAAGGAAAAGTTCCCTTATAAGCATACTTTTAGTTATGTCTTATAAGCACACTTTTAGTTATGCACAACTAAAAGCATTATAAGGCGAAACTTTTCCTTAAGGCATAACTAAAAGTTGGCCTTGAAAAGCAAAAAAAAAAAAAAAAAAATATATATATATATATATATATATATATATATGCCTCAAGGTAAAGTCTGCCATAATATTTTGTTGTAGTGTTATTTCCGATTTAGCGTTAGGTATATAATCTTTATAGTTCATTCGGTAAAGGTATAGACTTTTCTATTAATTTTGAGGCTTCGTGTTGAGCTAAGGTCGATCTATTCATGAAAGAGTGATTTCCTTAGTTCTTCCGTCTTTTTTAATTCTTTAATATCACTAGTCAAAACTTCTATCTCGTTGTATTATTTTAGAGACTATTTGGGTTGTCTCTCGTTCTATTTCTTTCGGTTTTTACTCGTAATAACTTTAACCAACTTTTTCTATTTCCGTCTTTGTAGGTAATTTTTCTAAATTAAATTTGTTAACTAGAGTACGGACTTTCCTTTCTAATTCTAACTCTTGCGTTTTTAAGTAATCAAGATTTTGTTCTACTTTCTTGAAAGTTTTCTCTTGCTTAGTCCGGGATACTTCTACCACCTCTAATATTCTAGTAATGTTTTTATTATTTTCTTGTATTTTTTCACTAAAATTTATGACTAAAACTAAACTTGTTTGTCTTCACTATGTAATATATATATATATATATATATATATATATATATATATATATATAATGTATCTATTTTTCTAGCTTTATTTATTATCCTAACGGAATCTTTATTTTACAAACTTTCTTCGGTACTCTATCCTAGTCGTATATCTTTCTATATCGTCTTTATAGTAATTCCCACGTTATACTAAAATTGTTTCTTCGTTAATCGACTTTGTAAGAGTCTATTGTTTATTAGTGATGATAATGTTTATTTATTATTTCTAAATATGCACTTAACGCTTTTTCTACTTGTCTCTTGTTTTTTTTTTCTCTATATCTCTATTTTACCAATGATCGATAGCTATTTGTTTAACAAAGGGTAGTGTTCTCATATAATTAATACGGTCTAAATCGCTTGTGGTTCTTCGAGGTCTTTCTAGATTTTATATATCCTAGTAACTTATATTCTAATCCTGATATTATATCTATTAATTCTTGTAATCTTAACTGATTTTCTTTGGTACTACTTAATTTAATATATTCTGGGTATAGGTTATTTAATTCTTGTTTGACTTTTAAATAATGATCTTGCATGTATTAACCTAAAGGCACAACGTTTACTTGTTGTTCTAGCCGTCTAATTTTCTCTAGTCCAAAATGAACTTCCCAAAGGAGATTATTTCGAAAACTTAATACCGTTGTATTATGATTTAATTCTTCTCTATAAGCTAGGTCTAAATAGTTAATGTGTTCGGTAAGAACATAAGGTTTTCTAGTCTTTTTCTAGTAATATAGATCATGCGATGGTGAAAACTTATATGTTTAGCAAAACGGTGTTGTCTCATTAACTCTTGTCTAATAGTAGATACGAGTCTTTATCTTTCTTCTTCTAGCGGAAAAAGGTCTTCTCATATAATTTTAGATAAGTCTAAGGTTCCAAAAATTTCGCTCGATACCAATATTAAAAGGGGGTAATAATTTTTTCGATAAGTTCGTTGATAAGAAAAGTTCGAAAGGACAAAAGAAATTAAAGTTGTTTTTAAATAAATTTTTTAACAATCCTACTCGGTACTTCCTCTCTCCCAAAGTTCTTCTTATTATGTAGTTATAACTAATTTTCTGTCTATCTCCCAATTTTTTTTATTTTTTTTTTATTTTTTTTTTTTTTATGTCACGAACTTTGTTATATATATATATGCCTCAAGGTAAAGTCTGCCCCAGCGAGGGGGCAGAGCGAAATTTAAACTTTGCCTTGCGAAATTTTTTTAAAATTTTTTATTGAGCAGGGGGTTCGAACCCGGAACCCACGGATTTTAGGTGAAGAGCAAAAATTAAAAACCACCAATTTGAGGGGCAAAAGTTAAAGACCACCCCAAAAGAAGGGCAATTCGCAAACTTTCTCTAGTCCAAAATAATTGAATGTTTTAGACTTGGGACAATTTGCACATTGCCCTTCGTTGGCGGTGGTCTTTAATTTTTGTCCCTCAAATTGTTGGCTTTAAAACGAAATTTAGTTCGAACCCCGGCTTAATCATAAAAAAAAATCGCAAGGCAAGGCTTTGTAAAAAGTCTGTCTTATGCAGCAGACTTAGCCTTAAGGCATAACTAAAAGTCATTGATATGATTTTATGCCTTAAGGAAAAAACCCTTGCCTTGAGAGATTTTTTCAAAGCCTTTTTGCGAGATTTTTTTTTTTTTTTTTTTTTATCGACGGGGTTCGAACCCAGGACCTCGGAGTATTTTCGGCCACCTTTTTAAGCGAAGGACAAAAACTAAAGACCACCCAAAAGAAGGAAAATCCACAAAAAAAAAATGTTAGACTTGAGCACATGAATTAAGGAATTTAATTATTCCTACAAATTAGGAGGATTTTGACTAAAATATACCATTAATTATGCTTTTCTTTTCTGTTTAGGTTTGACATAACTATGATTAAATTTGTACATCGATTCAAGAATGTGTAAGACGCAAATTTGAGAAAAAGAATCTGAAATATCAATTATTTTGGACTAGTGGGAGGGAGTAATACAAATTTCTTTTTCCACCTGTATTTTTGTTTCCATTTTCAGAAATATCCGATCAAACTTTCTCATGACCAAACAATAAAAAGGAACTCGATGTTATCAGCAACCAGGTCCACCCGTTACCAAAATATCGTTCTACATCGTTCAATTGGTCGATTTTAAATACCAAATTAATAAAAAAAATCCAATTGGCACTAAGATATTTATTTTTCCTGTCTGTAAGTCCAAGAAACACAACCACAATGTTATCACCAGGTCCTATCGTTTGGCAAATCCAATTGGCACTAAGATATTTATTTTTCCTGTCTGTAAGTCCAAGAAACACAACCACATCACTCCATCACCCAGAATTTTTTTTTTTGAACAAAATGGCAGTTCTAAACTACTGCTATCTCTCAGTAACCTCAACAGCCACACCCATAAATCAAGATTCTGCAAATAACACAACCCCATTATCAATTCCAACACAAAACAAGGTTGTTAAACCTGTAAAATTGTCAAGTGGGGACCCACCAACTACCACAACTAAGCTAAGGAAGTACTGGGGTGAGGATGTGGATCCTCTTACATCTGATGATTATATATGGAACAAAGAATTTATGGGTCGTATGAAAAAGTATATTCAAGACCCTCAAGAAAATGCACCTTCTACTCCTGTAAAGGTATAATCTTTAACTAATTGTCATCACTATACATTCATCTTTTGAGTTGTTCTAGTTCACAAAAGATTGCATCTTTTTTAGAATTTGAAAGAAAAAGAAAAGAAAAGAAAAAATAGAAACTGTTGTGGCAAGTTATCTCAGCAATTGTTCTTGGAGCAACAAAGTTTTTAAAGTGTTCAACTTTTGAATTGTTGGTTCTATGGACTATTCTCTGTTGTATTGTTACTGAGTTCAGTTAATATGTTTTGTGATGAAATGTATCTTTAATTTGGTAGGTTTCTCTTTATTGGTGTATATCCTGGTTTTCATGATGGGCAATTAACCATCTTGGTCATGCCATGGTTTCCTCTCCTTTTTAAACTCCTTCCGTCCCAAAATAATTGTCACATTTTGCTTCTCTAGAGTCTAACTACATGAACTTTGATCAACATTTTAAGAAGTATTTTTGCACCATATTGATATTAGAATAATCGCAACTTAGTGAATTTCTACATTTTAATTCTAAAATATTGAATTAATTTACTCCAATTTAGCTCCGAAGATTAGTCAAATTAACTCTCAAGAAGCAAAACATGACAAGTATTTTGGGATAGGGGGTAATTCTTACTCTTTCTGTGAACCTATTTAACTAGGCATGGAGTTGAAGAAAGGAAGACTTTTGAAACTTGTGATCTTAAACATGCCATAACATTTGCGTGATTATTAGATTCTTGAAACTTCTGATCTTAAAAATGCCATAACAAATAGGCTATAAAAGCGTTTCTTTAAGGGTAAAATAGGAGTTTAAGTTAAATTATTTCCAATTTAGAAAGAGGTCATTCTTTGTGGAATGGACTAAAAAGGAAATAAGGTCACATAAACTGGGAGGATTGAACAGAAACTTACTTGCACGGGAATGTGTTATATCTGTGTAGTACTCTAGTAAAAGAAATAGTTGTTACATTATATGGTGGTGAGAACATATGCATGTTGCTTACTACTATTTTTATTTTTACAATGGTTGCCAATAAGCTTGTGACTTGATATGTTTAACAGGAAAAGCCATCAGGATTTCTTAGCTTAAACAGAGTCATGAGTCTTGACAGGTGTGATCTTTTTCTTCTTTTCTTCTAGAGATTTATAATTTCTGTTTTCTTCTTAAATTTAATTGCATATGGAGAATGCAGTTTGGAAGTTGACTTGACGAAGGAGCTAACAACCCCTTCAGAAGCTGTTCGAGAACCAGAAGTCGAAAATACTCGAGTATGTAGTAACTTTAAAACACTTGCCTTCAGCAATTTTAAGCATTAACCTATTCGACTAGCAATGTTGGAAACTAAACTGATTTTCAGGCTCGTTTTACTACATCTCAAAAATGGCGGCCAGCACCAACACGACGTGAGCAGGAGAAGTGGGGTAAAGCTGCCAAGGCTGCAACTGGGGGCAGTGTAGGTCGTCGGAACTTGCAATTAGTTAACTTATGTCTCTCCTTTATAAAATAGAGAAATATTCTTCTCTAAGTTGTAATTCTGAACTTTTCGATCACACAGGACGTGATGTTGAGGGAATTAAAACGCCCTCAAGGGGATCCAAGGGTTTTGGCTGCTCAGTCAAGGGAACAGTATCTTAAGGTACTTGTTTGCGTTTATTTAACATAAATCATTCTTTGTTGAGATATGTTGACTTTTCAGTTCACCCTTTTGATTGTTTCATTTTTTTTCTTCGTCACAGTTAAAGAATAAATTGCAGCTTCTCACAGTTGGAATCGGTGGTATTGGTGTGGTTTCAGCTTATATCTCTTATTCTCCTGAAATAGCATTGAGGTAATCCATTATAGGACTTACTGCATGCTTTAATTCATTTAGGTGTCTACTTTAGATATACTCATGTTTGATTTAACTATTATATGGGAGAGGCAGGGGGCTAGCCTCGTCTCCCCTGCTCCAATTAGTAGTAGTAGTAGTTAGTAATTGCGTAGTTTCTTCTTCTCCAATGTGTGGTACTATCTATTGTTTCATTTGCTTTATATCTTGCTAATTTCCTGTCATAGTTTCCCTGCTTCTGCTTCGAAAGCTTCTCTTTTGAGCCAAGAGTCTATCGGAAACAGCCTCTCTACCCCACAAAGGTAGGGGTAAGGTCTGTGTGTCTCCTACCCTCCCCAGACCCCACTTGTGGGACTACACTGGGTATGTTGTTGTTGTTGTTGGGACATGGCCCCTATTTAACACAGATCTTTCCTCCAATTAGTATATTGGTCCCTTAAGGTTGTCAGTTTGGTAAAATTTCTGGATGAAGGTAGTCTTAATTTGCTTATTTCTTCTGAAAATGACATTTGTGATAACTGATGAAATGTATGGAATATTCTTTGACTGAAATATCTTAAGCTGCTAGTGTTCTTTCAATGTCCTCTATGGAGCCTGGACGTTTTTAGCTTCTCTTTGCTTAGATAAATTGCGGTGTTAATGAACTGTCGTGTTTTCATTTTTGCAGTTACGGTGCAGGGTTTATTGGTTCGTTGATGTACATGCGTATGCTTGGAAACAGTGTGGATTCTATGCAGTCAGATGGACCCAGAGCACTTATCAAGTACGCCTTTGATGTTTCTAGATCTTTAGCCAAAGGGCTCCCTCTATGCATGTTGCTTGTATTTTAAGTTGGCTTTGCGCTATTTTTCATCATAGCCAGTTCCACATATTGGTGATTTTGTTTAAGAAACTGAAATATTCTGATTTCTATGTCTCGATCAGCATGTTAAGTATACCTTAGTAATAAAGGACATAAGAGTCCTGACTCGAGGGTAAAATTGAAAAAGCGAGTTTGTCTTGTACACGTTCTGGTTCCTCTTCCTTTCCTTACAACGTTCTCTCCTTGTCACCTTGGGGCAAGAAAATCAATAAAATACATGAGAAGATGAAAAAGAATAAAAGTAGAAAAATAAATACAAAGAAGAAAAGGACTGGGATCAAGCTATTTCACGATGGATGTGTTTTGTCCATTGATAGGTCAGGGAACCACCAGAAATATTTGCATTCTAATTGGAATTGTATCATTTTTGAATAGTTCTGCACGCTGTTTACCTTGGTACTATGCCCTGCATTAGGTTGGTGGTTCAAAATAAGCTGTCCTTTTACAACACAAACTATCTAAAAGAGCTTATGAAACTAATCTTGTTTCAGCAGGTCGTAAATGAATATGGAAACATTCAATAAGGACTAAAAACTTTAAGTCAAATTTGAAATTTGAAAGGTAAGTGTAAAAGTTTTGGTAGTGATTTTATATTGCATTAAGAAAGTGCAAAGATGTACAAAGGGGACCTGTACTCCTTTTACCGACACAAGGATTCCATGAAGTCTAATAGTGTATCCATATCATTTACATTGTTCATCCTACATTAAACCAGAGAGTATAAACTTCTATGCTTCATGTTTTGTACAACCTCATTTCTTACCTAAAAATAAGAAAAACGTTAGTCAATTGAAGATGAAGAAAAGAATTTACAATGGATAACTTGTGTGGTCTGACTCTTTTGGTTATTGTATTACGTCAAACCTTAGCATCACTTGTTTCTTTGTATTACATGTATGGCACTTGTCTTGAAGGAGGCGACTGATGCATGTTGAAATAGGAAGCCCAATTTCCCTATGCATTTTGAATGTGCGACAATCCTACAGTCCAAATTCATTTTGGATAAATGTTTATGGAGAATCTGTTAGCACTTTGTCACAGTTAAATTAATATTGTCATTCTTGAATTGGAGTTTACATGGTAACTCAAATAGTGGTTCCTTGCAAATTGCCTGTTTCATCATTCCAGGATTGGAAGTTATTAACCCACAGCCCTAAATAGAAACCAAAGGCTTGCATGGTAAATGATGCTGTTGTTTGAGACTAAGAAGCGTAGCTTACCAGAAGCTTTTACTTGCAGGGCAGCTGTTGGGCAGCCAAGGCTATTGGTTCCTGTTGCTTTGGTCATGATTTTTAACCGGTGGAATGGGTAAGATCTACCGCTATAACCATATTGACCAAAAATATGTATGTCGAGATTAACTGTTAATTAAACTTCTCTTCTTGATTCAGTGCAAACTTCTTAGAACCTCTTGTTTATTTTCTGAAAACTCCAATTGGTAGTACAAGTTTATATGCATTCTGCATGGTCAAAGAAGTTGAGGCTATTTTAAGGGGCTTGAACTTCCTCTCTTAACCTCATTTTCAAGATGCAGATCGCACCTTTTGGTTTAGTAAGCTTAGAAATTGACCAGATATCCGCCAACTTCCTCTCGTTCATTGTTGTAGAGCAAGTATTAATGCTTTACTGGTTTCTTTTCCAGGATCCTTGTCCCAGAATATGGATTCATGCACCTCGAGTTGATACCAATACTGGTGGGATTTTTCACTTACAAGATTGCAACTTTTGTCCAAGCAATCGAGGAAGGTGTATCAATTATTGGAAATAAGACACAAGCTTAGCTCCAGTTTTTATGATTTCCCATCCACATCTGGTAAAATAGCAGGTATGCTTCGACTTGAGTGTCCCATCCAAAACTTTTTATCTTTATTTCAGATTACCATGAATGTAGATTGAATAAACGTGTTTAAATTTTCATGTTCCATCTGAGTATCGAACTTCTTCAGTCACAATGAATAATGAAAATCATTCGTCCCTTCATTCAAGTTTGCTTTGTGTTCGCCCTTTTTCTCATACTCCATATTTCTTGTTGCAGAGGCAAAAAATTCTGGAAGATCTTGGATTCGAAAGATCAGCTACAACGTCTATACTGGTTTATTTCTCAATACGGTGATTGAGGAAGTCAAATGTCTATAACTTGAATTCTCAATTAATCACAGAATATACGGATTGAGCAACTCAAAGAAAATTGTGATTTCGTCGTCTAAATTCTTCCAACTATATTTTTAACTGTCAATTGAAGGTGATAATGGCAAATTAACGTACAATTGTCAGCAGTTCTGTTATTTTAAATATTTGGAAATAGTAA
Organism: Lycium ferocissimum; assembly: GCF_029784015.1. Lineage (NCBI taxonomy): Eukaryota > Viridiplantae > Streptophyta > Magnoliopsida > Solanales > Solanaceae > Lycium > Lycium ferocissimum. Next base: position 41,056,292 of record NC_081352.1, on the reverse strand, counting down.
AGTACCGGAGCTTCTTAATTATGTTTCGCTGTGTGTCACTACTTTTTGCAAATGCAAGTCAACAATTAGCACTTTTAAGCGTACCACATCGACATTCACTAAGTAAACAAATCTCTTTATTAATTGGAGAAGTGTTTCACCTAGGGCGTATCCTATAGCGTAGCTCATCCCCAATGTGGGCGAGTAAATTTTTTCACATTTAAACGATTTTTGTATCACAAGAAAATTATCTTATTTTCATTAGCATAAGGAGTATGGACTTTAATTTTTACTCGCTAAAAATTTGAAAATTTCCTTGTACCTTCTAGAATCTAGAGCATGTTCTTTGAAACCGAAAAGATGATTTTTTTTCCAATGAGAAAAGTATTCTCTGCACGTGATAAAATCCCATTTACTTGTCGCTAGTTTTCGCTATTCATTGTATATTTTATTTATTTATTTATGATGTTTGGTAAAAAAAACGAATGTCATATAGTGTACAATAATAGAAGTTTAAAATTTGGTTTTAATACATCAACAACCCCTTGGTTTTAATACATCAACAACCCCTTAATCTTGTACATTTCATTTATACACTCAACTACGACTTGTTTCAATTGAGCACCTGAACACATAATAAAGTGTTCCCTATCAGACACTTTTGGTTCAAATTTTGGAAAAACGATTGCACATTTTCTCAAACATCTATTTTTTGTTAGAGTTTAACATGGATTCGAAAGATCGGCTAGAACATCTATACTGCTTTATCTCTGCGATTGGAACACCAAACAATTGAAATTGCGGGGAACTCGAATGTTAGTTTTTGGTTTCTCTGCGATATCCTCGTGTAAATTGCTTAACTATATTTTTTATTGTCAATTGAAATATTTGAAGAAAAGAGAACCTTAAGGTGATTTTTGACAAATTAATGAACTATTATCAAGAATTCTGTTATTTGGGAATATTTGAAAATTGTAACATTTTGGAGCTTCTTCGAGCCTGCTTTGGCTTATTTTAGGTGTTTTTAAGTGAAAATAGCTTTTAAGCATTTTTGAATTAATTCATGCTAATTTACTTCTAGTCACGTGGGGAGGAAAGAAACGTCTACACTCAGCTACAAAATTTATTTTGTCCCCGGCGGTGGTTTATGATTTTCTCGTAAATGGAGTTTTAGGTGTTGCTTTATATGGTTCCAATGAACCAACATTAAATTTTGAAGCATTAGGTAACCAGTCACATCCTGTGGTTCTAGAAATGATCTTTTATATTGGGTTTTTTATTGCTTTTGTAGTGTTTAAGTAAAATTAAAAAATGCTTTTAACACTTATTTTCAAATCAAAGTAATAAAAATAAGCTACAAACCATAAATTATTATTTATAAGCCATAAGTTATAAGCCATAACTAATAAGCTTATCCGTATAAGCTCTTAGTTATGTTTCATCGTCTGTCAATGCGAAGTTTATACATATATCCCACATCGGCCTTCACTAATAAATAAATATTTTTATTCTATGGAAAGTATCGAGTTTACTACTTGGTTGACGACTGTCAACTGACCATCCTCATCCATTATGGGTGAGTGCTTTTTTTTTGTTTGAAAAAAATGTATTTGGAGCAGAAAAAATGAGATCTTATTTTCATTAGGATAAGGAGCATCATATGCACTTATATCTGTATCTCCGTACAAGATTAAGAAGAAAAATTCATAATTTTGTCAATAATTAAGTTATACTGATTATAATTTGCATCTCTAATATAAATGAATTTGCGTACACCTCAACTAACTCAATTAATTCCATGAAGTATCTACTATCTCTTACCAGCACAAGTATCAGAAAACCCTGTTCATCAGGACTTGAACAAATAAAAAAAGCCACCTAGTGTTTTTGCTTCGGATAGAATTTGAATATGAAATTTCATGATTCTCAACTCATTTCATTGACTACCACGCCGCACCCATTGAGTGATATATCCATCTTTTAAGTTAGAGACCTATGATTCCAAGATCTTTTACCCCATTTAGAAAAAGTACTTTTTTGAAATTGCACTGTTCTTGATCGACTGAGGCTTAAATTGCAGTAATGAGTAAACTAGCCAGGAAGAACAGTTGCAGAACGTTCCGATTACTTTTTCATTAGTAGTTTTTAACAACTACATGCATCATATTCAAAAATAGTGGTGAATCAGAAACCAAAAACTCTTCAGAAACATCTCATCATTATTATAACAGAAATATTTATATAAGTTAAGACAGCATCACTTATTCTACATACATAATAGGTTGAAACCTTAGCCTTAACCAGTGTTCTGCATCCCAGCAGCAATACCTTTCATTGTCAAGATAAGGGTGTCTTCCAAGCCAGGAGCATATTCACTCGTAGGATTCAGTTTCACTAATTCAGCAGCTGGTTTGTTTGATTCCATAAGATCCTTGTCTAGATGCGGCCGCACATTCACGTTGAAGCTGGGGTCTCGAATTCGCTTCAATGTGTATGCTTGGCAAACATTGAGGGTCGTAATGTAAGAATCGCGAAGTTTGAGTCTTTGCCTCAAGTATGGATCTCCTTCCAAAAGATCCTTGTGTCCAGCAACCTAGAACAAGCAGCATGATTAAAAGAAAGACATTTCAAGAATCCCAAAATGTGAACTTTCTGGTGACAGGGTAAGATCATGATGGTAATAATACATAATTCCTTCTTCCCAATTCACAAACACGGAGTTTAAGGAAAAGGGGAAGACTTTTGAAACTTGAGGTCTAAAACAAGTCTTAGATATTTGGGTGGTTAGAAATCTACCTCATTTGGTAAAATGAGTAATTTAAGTAAATTCTCTTTAAATACAGAAAGATAACATTCTTTTTAGGACAGACTAAAAAAAAAAATGAGACATAAATTGGGACGGGTATCAATTAATAAAAGATTTATGTACCTGAAGGAGAAAGCCCTTTGTTTCTTCGTATTTGGATCTCAAGCGTTCTCCAAGTGGCCAGAGATCTTCGGATACTAAAAGCTTATCATACAATGCAGCAATGCCAGGGTCACCCTTAGCAAAGACCATTTCAATCAAGTCAAGTGTCACTCTAAAGAATGGCCATCCATTGTACATATCCTTGAGCATTTGCAGATTTCTGATGTCCTTCTCAATAACATGCTTGAATGCGGCCCCAAAGCCAAGCCATACTGGGAGATGAAACCTCGTCTGAGTCCATGCAAAGATCCATGGAATTGCTCGAAGAGACTCAATCCCACCACTTGGCTTCCTTTTTGCCGGGCGACTTCCAATATTCATGCGACCATATTCTAATTCTGGGGTTGCCTGCATTTTCGACAAACAGAAAAAGAAAGTTCAGTTTCATAGGCATCGGGCTGAAGGCAAATAAGTCATCAATGTCTGAAATGTAAACACCATCCATGTCTGTTTTGACTGATTAATAGAAACTGACCGCTTTAACATATTAAAAACTAATGTCCTTCCTTTGCTTTCAGAATGTTCTTTTCTCTTTTACCTCTTTTTAAGTGATCCGTTAAGAGTCATCTAAAAGCAGTTCAAATCAACTTAAGAAGTATCTTGAATATACTTACAAGGCGGAAGTATTCAACAAATCGTGGATCCTGGAACACTAAAGACCGATAATCTTTCGTAGCGATAACAGCCATCTCATCCAATAGGGCGCGCCACTCTGGCTTCGGAGCCACAGGGGGGTTCATTCCATGCTCAAGTGTAGCTGCTGTGAAACGCTGAAGAGTTCTAAAGCACAAGTGTTCCTCCCCAAATGATTGTTCAATAACTTCACCTTGAACAGTCACACGAAGTGAACCATGGACTGTGTCGGGGGGTTGTGATAATATAGCAAGGTGGGTGGGACCCCCTCCCCGTCCAACAGTCCCTCCTCGGCCATGAAACATAGTTAGCTTTACTCCAAATTCTTTTGCCACCTTTACAAGTTCCTCTTGAGCCTTGTACAATTGCCAAGCTGCAGATAGTCGGCCAGCATCCTTACCCGAATCAGAATACCCAATCATCACTTCTTGTTTCCCATTTATACGGTTTCTGTACCAATCTATGGAGAACAACCGAGCAACAGCAGCAGGTGCAGACTCAAGATCAGCAAGCTTTTCAAACAATGGAACAACCCTCAATGGATTTTTTACATGACACTCACGCTGCAAAAGCTCAACGGCAAGCACATCAGAGGGAGCAGTGGCCATCGAAATTATATAAGCACCAAAGTTATCGGAGGGAAGTTCAGCAATGACATTAAAGGTATCCAAAACATCAGCAATTTCATCAGTTTTAGGGAGATCAGGTCCAAAAAGTGGACGCTTTCCACTTAGTTCCGATAAGAGCCATTCCTGTCTCTGCTTCTCAGACCATTCTTTATAGGATCCAATACCCAGGTGCTTTGTTATAGCATCTAGAACATCAGTGTGCCTATCTGACTCTTGCCGGATATCAAGTCTCACAAGCGAGAGACCAAAGGTGGAAACTTGCCTTAGAAAATCAAGAAGGCTGCCATCTGCAATTGGTCTGTCACCACAAGCGCATAGAGATCTATAGCACAGCTCCAGAGGTTCCAGAAACTGCAGGATAAGGACAACCATCTTTTTCACATATTCAAATCATACAGAAATTGGCATGCATATTAGCAGATCTAAGTTCCATGAAATATGTCTAAACATTTGAGAAATGAGAACCATGCTATCTTGGTTGGTTATATACAAAATCCCAAAATAACCAGTAGAACTTGGCTCACAGATTCGGTGTTGCAGCATTCTAAAACTTTGTTTTAAAGCAAGATGAATATTGTCGAACAAGAATTTCAAAAGTTTGCTAGAGTTCGTTTCCTTATTATCTTACAGAAACTATTTTCTTCTGTCTTTGAACATTTAGTGAGCAGACTGTCTCAGTTTGCTACTTAGACAGCCGAATCCACCTTCAATTAAAAATAATTAGAAATCACACATAGAATCCTAGATAAAATATCATCGACACACATATTAGAAATAGAAAAGATATCTCTTCAGCATTGGTAAATTTGGAAGCCGGCTAACAAGTTTTAGATATTAATGAGGTGAGCAGAAATAAAAAGAGTTTATAAAGGACACCTGTTCAACATTTGTGAATGTTGACTCCTCAGGAACATCAGAGAACCCATTGGCTAGTAACTGACGAGCGCGTTCCCGTGTATTATATAACTTATCTCTCACATCAGCAAGAAGAACACGGTAGGGCTCATTCGATGGAATTTGCTTCCAAAATTCTGTATTATTAAATTAAGCAAGAAGAGCAGTTAGTAGTCGCAGGGGTAAGAAGGACAAAGACTATTGAATATTAGCAACAATATTAATTATGAAGTTGTATGATTAATATTACACTTTCAGAAAACAAGTCTGGTAGCAGAACAAAGAAAGAACGGAGGTAAATACCAATGTAGTGTTTTGCGTCTCTTTTGGACGTTCTATGAAGTTCTTCTGCACGCCCACGGAGCTCATCATTGCATCGCCACATTGAAAGCTGCCATAGGCAAAACAAGACGGGGCAATACAAAAAATTGTTAAAGTCAAGTAACTGTTACAGGATCAGGAGCAAAGTGTAAGCAACAACATCCAGTGTACCAATTTGTTACCTCAAACATAAGATCCTCAATCTGAGCGAAATACAGTTTTGCAGCCATCATTCTAGCCAATAAGCACACATCTCTTGTCACTTCAGGGGTTACTCTAGGGTTGCCTGCATGCACATCAAAAATCATAGATGCCTTTACAAAAGCCTTCAAACCTTATTCAAACTTGATATGCAATTACATTGAGCTTCAGGGAGAATACTTTCTCATGTCACTCAAGAATCAAAAGCAAGATGCTTCCACTGTTCTAACTGCATACTTTAAAGCTTTAAAAGTACCACTTTACCATCTAGATATGATGTTTCAGATAATATGAAATCGTGAATGAGTTGCACTCCCACTAAAAAATCATCATAATTTTTGTCCCTCAATGGTTAGATTTGCAAAATATGAGCCATGGATTTTGTTTAAGGATACACCGAACTCGTTGACCTTTGAGAATTTCAATAAACTGAACCATCTTAATCAACCATAAGTTCCGCTTGTATCAGAGTTAGTTCCCTTTAATATGTGCTTAATCTGACTTTCAAAGAAAGAGAACCAAAGAAAAAAGAAAAAAGAAAAAAAGACAATGCTACTTGTAAAGAAAGACAATACCATCTCGATCACCACCCATCCAAGAAGAAAACTGAATGAGAGGGGCATTGTAGGGAACACGTTCATTTATTCCAATATTCTTCAAAGCAGTGTCAACACGGCGTAGGAATTTCGGCACCCCCTTCCATATTGTCTCATGGAAGTAACTCATCCCTGCCCTCATCTCATCTTGTGGAGTTGGTGGAGTCCTCCTGATTTCATCTGTGCGAAAGGCTGCTTGTATCTGTATGCAGCGAAAGAGCAGAGTCACATGTATTTATAATTATTGATATTCTTTATGCAGAGGAGTGAGGACTTCTACAGCGGTATCCCAGCAATGCTTAACACCCAAAATCGTGTTGAAGGGGCAAAAAGTAATTTGCAAAAATCTAGAAATCAAATAGTTCTGACACCTGGTTAGCGTCCTTTAGCGTATTCTCTCCTTATTTATTCATTTCTTTTAAACCTACATACCTGCCAGCTAGCTTTCTTACAACTAATGCAGGTACTTTAGTTCTTCTTAATTTTTAGCCCTTTAAGGAACTTTGCTTTTATGTGCCTTAACAGCTTACAATCTTTAAATATTGCACAAAAAAAGGTAATTTACCAGCTTAAACACCTACCTCTACAGAGGTGAAATCTGTTTCTTCCCAATTAAAAGCTAAGATATGGTCCCTGAAAGGACTAGCTTTCCTTAACAATTCAACCTATATTTCTCACTGCATGCCAATAATCTGCCTATCCGAGTTTTGTTATCAGCTTAATATATCATCTTTGCCTTACATGAAGAAGGAAAGAGAGCAAAGCCCCAATATCAATATTTATGCACCAGGGGAGTGAAAAAGCACCAAAAGAATACTCTACAACCAGCAGAAATTTACTAAAGCACTGTTCTCAAAAGTGTACAGAAAATAAGTTATCTGTACAAGCATTCCTCACATCCATTTTACCTTGGCACAAGTTGACTAAACAACATTTCTGTACACTAACTTCATATAACAAAAAAGGTTAAGACTTTTTTTAACTTAAAAGTACTCCCTTAATGAAATGAAGGGAATCAGCAATCAGCATGATAAAAAGAGAGGAAGACGACAACAGAATCAACATTTTGAACCTCATACCTCTCTTTGTAGAGCCTCATCTAGTTCCTGCTTATCATCAGGAGTAATATCTTTGGCGTACAACTGCGTCAAATTATCACGAATCCTGGACAGCAAGTGGGAAATGAGAATCTTATCTTGTCCAGTTAAGATTTAGTAAATTGGATAAAAAAAGAGATGCTCTCTAGATAGAAATATAGATGAACCGAACAGAAAGTACTGTCTCCTTTCCTTTCATCTTCTTTTAACATCTTTAGAAATAGACTTACAGTTAGGTAACCTACAAATATGGGGCTTGTGCCATGCAATTATTTCACCACTCATTTTTGGTTAATTTCAGTAATAGTAACAAACCTTGCATGCTTTTGAAGCAAAGACCTACGAACAGACTGAGTAGGATGTGCTGTGAGCACCAAATCCACAGTCTGGTTCTTCAAAGCATCAAAAACTTCTAGGGGTGATTTGTTTAGCTGTCCGACGAGCTTCCTAAGGGTCTCTTCAATGTCTGATTCAGTTGGTGCAGAAGCCTCATCCGAAAAATCACGCTTTTTTAGCTTACTTCTTCGTCTGTAAGCTATCTGAACCTCTTCGGCAAGGTTTGCCAAGTTAAGCATGTTAGAAAAGGCTTTGGTGACTACAATGGAATCTCCAGCATCTAAACTGGTAAGCATTTGCCCAAGCTCTTCCAACTTCTTTGGGTCATGCTTCCCTTCGTATTCAGCGGAAAGTTCATAACACTCTTGAACCTAGCACAATGTAGCACCACAATAAGTACCATCCACTTTTACCAGAAATCGCTAATATTTTGTATTGACTAAGATCACAGGACCTACAATTTCTTGTGCCTTTGCAAAGATAAAACAGCATGCAACACTTGAAAGTCAAAACTTTGACTCACGTTCCCAGCTAAACATTCTTTGATAGAGTAAAACATTAAAGGAGATGTGAGCACTACCCGGCCCCAAAGGAACTGGTCAGTTTCCAAAAGCTAAAACCAACTTAATAGTCAACAGAAGAACAGGCAATGCCAAATCAGAGCATAATAGACAAGGAACAAGGTGGATAGATGGATAGAATTAAATCTTTCCCTCTTTTCATAAGGAAAGTCGCATTGCATATCGAAAAAGAACGTAGTCCCTGATTTGAAAGAACAGCCAACTCAAAAAAAAATAATATGCTGTAAACTAGTCAAAGGACTAACAAAACCAAACACAATGAAGATTAACCTAGTGTATCCATATCACAATATTAATAAAGTACCAGTCTTTTCCACACACACTGCATAAACATCAAAAAATAGCAAAAAAAAGGAGTTTGACATTAATGCAAAATAAGAACTGACAAAACTACATATAATGGAAACTGGTCTAACACATTCACACCAGAAAATATGAATGAAGTACCACTCTTTTCTACCCCACATACACATCAATGGAATTGCAGTAACGGAGTTGGCATTCACGAAATTAAAATAAGTACCAACAAAATTAAGCATAATGTATAACTAGCAATATGCATTCAAGCCATACATTATGAAGAAATTACAAGTCTTTTTGACTAATCCACATAACCATCAAAACAAATTCAAGAAAGAAGTTAAACACAAGTCGATAAACACGAAACTAAACTAAGTACCAACAAAATTAAGCATAATGTATAATTAGCATACTGCATTCAAACCACAAATTATGAAAGAAATTACCAGTCTTTTTGACTAATCCACATAACCATCAAAACAAACACAGTAAAGGAGTTGAGTAGAAGTTGATAAACATTAAACTAACAAAATTAAGCAAAGTGTATAACTAGAAATATGCATTCAAACCACAGATTATAAGAAATTACAAGTGTTTTTGAGTAATCCACATAACCATCAAAACAAACGCAGTAAAGAAGTTGATAAACACGAAATTAATCTAACTACACAAACAAAATTAAGAATAATGTATAATCAGCATAATGCATTCACATCACAAATTATGAAGAAATTACCAGTCTTTCTGACTAATCCACATAACCATCAAAACAACCGCAGTAAAGAAGTTAAACACAAGTCGATTAACACGAAATTAAACTAAGTACCAACAAAACCAAGCAAAATGTATAACTAGCTATATGCATTGAAACCACAAATCATGAAGAAATTACAAGTCTTTTTGACTAATCCACATAATCATAAAAACAAAACGCAGTAAAGAAGTTAAAACACAAAACTAAACTAAGTTCCAACAAAATCAAGCAAAATGTATAATTACCATCCTGCATTTAAACCACAGATTATAAAGAAACGCAACAAAGGGGTTCAACAGAAGTTGATAAACACGAAATTAACCAAGCATAACAAAATTAAGCAAAATGTATAATTAGCATACTCCATTCAAACCACAAATTATCAAGAAACACAACAAAGGGGTTTACCAGAAGCTAAAAAAACACACAAAAACAAACTAAATAAAAAGCAAAATACCGTTTCTCGAATATCCTCTCCATGCAAATCTTGCAAAATATCAAGAAACCTGTCAAGCAACAAAGCATCATATTCCACAAGCTTATCATCCTCAGACACTTTAGCTGGTGCTAATAGCCTCAATTGTGCATCAATTGAAGCCATTTTCTCAAGGTTCTTACTCATCTTCGGGAAAAAAAAACACTCTTTTTTATCTACTATTTCTTCTAGACTTTTCTTGGTAAAGTAGAAAAAAAAAATTAAGTACTAAAAAGTCACGGATTCTTCCACCAACTATCACGGAGAAAAATGGGTCTTGATTGTTTTAGCATTAACTGAAAACATTCACCAATTTTTTTATTTTTTTTTTAGTTATGAAAAGTAAAGTTTAATGATGAATAATTATGGGTATTCTCGTGATGCCTGTGAAGGAAAAACCTAGAAGGAATAGGAAAACAAAGAAAAGATTATTATGGGTCATGAGATAGAGAAAAAAAAAATTTAGAGAAGTGATTTGAAGCAAAGTTGCAGAGGATTTGGGATTTTGCTTATAGCTTTATATAGAAGGAGATGTGATTATGTGAAGAACAGAGTGGAAAGATGTAACTAGAAGTCAAAGTCCTATTATTACTGGTGTCTGTTGAAAATTGAATATGAAAAGAATTTTTAGATTCCTATAAGTGGTGGAATATTCCATGGTATTATCTTTTTCATGTAATTTAATTCGCATTTATGTAGTTTTATCTTAATTAAAAGTTTTTTATTCCAAATTCTTTTTCCTCCGTTCACTTTTACTTATCCACTTTTAACTATACACATCCCTTAAGAAATAATAAATGAAGTGCGTAATTTACCAATATATTCATATTAATTGATGGATATTTTTATTAATTTGAAGTGAGTATTTAATATTATGGGTAAAACAGGAAAAAGAAAATTATCTTCTCTTGATATGCTAAATTTGACAAGTAAAAGTAAAAATCTATTTTTAGAATCTTTGGACAAGTAAAAGTGGACCGAGGGAGTATTTATTTACTGCTCTTTCAGTCTCATTTTAAATGTCTTACTTTCTTTTTTTACCAATAGTCTTTTTATATTTTGTAAGTTGATACATTCAAAGGATATTTTAGTACATTATACATATATTTAATTTAGAACCCCATGATTCAAAAGTTGTTTTTTATTTCTTAAATTTCGTGATTAGTTAAATAAGACACTTAAATTGAAATGGAAAGAGTATTACTATTTGTTTAATTACTTATAAGTTATATGCCTTTCAAGAGTAGTTGTTCCGTATGACCGTAACGCTTAATGTTTGACTAATTGAACTTTGTAATTTTTGAGATTTGGCGACAAATTTTAGATTTTATTCTATCTTTTTACTTTACTACTATTTAGAAGAGGGAGTTTGGGGCACCTTTTTCGTCGTCCGTTGTGGACCCCCCATAAAAAAAAAAAAAAAAATTTAGCCCCATATTAATCAACCCCTAAAAAAAAAAAAATTGTAAAAAAAAAAAAAAAAATTTTGGGCCCCATATTAATCAAGCCCATTAATTAAACATAAAAAAAAAAATTGTTGGCCCCATATTAAACAACATCGAGTATTAAAAAAAAAGTGGAACTACATCCAAAATCGGGGAAAAAAAAAGTGGACCCCATATTAACAAAATCAAGCAATATTGAAAAAAAAAGTGAATCCCATATTTAAAAAACAAACACTGTTAAAAAAGATGTGGGCCCCATATTAAACACGATGCGTATTCGTAGCAAACACTAATATAATAAAGATTTAGATACGAAGCACAAACTACAATGTTATATTAATCGTATTTTTGAACATAGTCTATATATAAAACAAACACTGTTAAAAAAGATGTGGGCTCCATATTAAACACGATGCGTATTCGTAGCAAACACTAATATAATAAAGATTTAGATACGAAGCACAAACTACAAAAAAAAAAAATTTTGGGCCCCATATTAATCAACCCCTAAAAAAAAAAAAAAAAAATTTAAAAAAAAAATTGTGGGCCCCATATTAAACAACATCGAGCAATTAAAAAAAAAAAAAGTGAAACTCACCACATCCAAAATCGGGGGAAAAAAAAGTGGACCCCATATTAAAAAAATCAAGCAATATTAAAAAAAAAAAAGTGAATCCCATATTTAAAAAACAAACAACGTTAAAAAAGATGTGGGCCCCATATTAAACACGATGCGTATTCGTAGCAAACACTAATATAATAAAGATTTAGATACGAAGCACAAACTACAATGTTATATTAATCGTATTTTGAACATAGTCTATATATAAAACAAACTAATACGTGCCAAAAAAAAAAAAAGATGTGGGCCCCATATTAAACATATATAATATAATAAAGATTTAGATACAAAATCAAACAAATTACAATGTTATATTAATCGTATTTTGAACATAGTCTATATATATATATATAAAATTGTAAAAAAAAAAAAAAAATTTGGGCCCCATATTAATCAAGCCCTAAAAAAAAAATTGTGGGCCCCATATTAAACTTTAAAAAAAATTGTGGGCCCCATATTAAACAACATCGAGTATTAAAAAAAAAAGTGAAACTCACCACATCCAAAATCGGGGAAAAAAAAGTGGACCCATATTAACAAAATCAAACAATATTGAAAAAAAAAAGTGAATCCCATATTTAAAAAACAAACACTATTAAAAAAAATGTTGGCCCCATATTAAACACGATGCGTATTCGTAGCAAACACTAATATAATAAAGATTTAGATACGAAGCACAAACTACAATGTTATATTAATCGTATAAAAAAAAATTATGGGCCCCATATTATTCTTAAAAAAAAATTGTGGGCCCCATATTAAACAACATCGAGTATTAAAAAAAAGTGGAACTCACCACATCCAAAATCAGGGGAAAAAAAAAAGTAGACCCCATATTAACAAAATCAAGCAATATTGAAAAAAAAAGTGAATCCCATATTTAAAAAACAAACACTGTTAAAAAAGATGTGGGCCCCATATTAAACACGATGCGTATTCGTAGCAAACACTAATATAATAAAGATTTAGATACGAAGCACAAACTACAATGTTATATTAATCGTATTTTGAACATAGTCTATATATAAAACAAACACTGTTAAAAAAGATGTGGGCCCCATATTAAACACGATGCGTATTCGTAGCAAATACTAATATAATAAAGATTTAGATACGAAGCACAAATTACAATGTTATATTAATCGTATTTTGAACTATATATATATATATATATATATATATATATATATAAAAAAAAAAAAAAAAATTTGGGCCCCATATTAATCAAGCCCTAAAAAAAAAAAAATTGTAAAAAAAAATTGTGGGCCCCATATTAAACAACATCGAGTATTAAAAAAAAGTGAAACTCACCACATCCAAAATCAGGGGAAAAAAAAAGTGGACCCCATATTAACAAAATCAAACAATATTGAAAAAAAAAAGTGAATCCCATATTTAAAAAACAAACACTATTAAAAAAAATGTTGGCCCCATATTAAACACGATGCGTATTCGTAGCAAACACTAATATAATAAAGATTTAGATTACAATGTTATATTAATCGTGTTTTGAACATAGTATATATATATATATATATATATAAAAATATGTGCAAACTAATAATGTCCAAAAGGGTGGGCCCATACTAAATAACACCAAGCAATATAAAAAATAAAAATAAAAAAAAGAAAAAACTATATAAAGCATGGGTTTAGACTCTATATGCTTCATCGTCCGTTACTTAAAAAAAAGGGGGTGGGCCCCATACTAAATAACACCGAGCAATTAAAAAAAAAAAAAGGAAGAAAAAAATTGGAACTCAATCTCCAAACTATGGGAAAAAATAAAGTGGACCCCATATTAATAAAATCAAGCAATATTAAAAAAAAAAAAATTGAACTCCATATTAAAAAAAATATAATATTAAAAAAAAGAAGTGCAGACTTTTTATTCGTAGCAAACACTAATATAATAAAGTTTTAGATACGAAAGACAAACTACAATGTTATATTAATCGTGTTTTGAACATAATATATGTATATATATTATATGCATAAAAATAGTACAAACTAATAATGTCCAAAAAAAAAAAAAGTGCACCCCATAAAGGGTGGACCCCATACTAAACAACATCAAGCAATATATATATATATATATATAAAAAAAAAAAAAAAAAAGTGAAACCCACCATCTCCAAACTCACGATAAAAAAAAGTGGATCCCATATTAACAAAATCAAACAATATAAAAAAAAAGTGAACCCCATATTTAAAAAAAATAATGTCAAAAAAAAGTGCAGACTTTGTATTCGTAATAAACACTAATATAATAAAGTTTTAGATACGGAGTACAAACTACAATGTTATATTAATCGTGTTTTGAACATATATATATATATATATATATATATATATGTATATATATATATATATATATATATAAATAAAAATAGTGCAAATTAATAATGTCCAAAAAAAAAAATGCACCCCATATTAAAAAATCAAACAATATTCATGTAATTTCCAAAGTATGTCATTGAGTCAATAATGATGGATTCATTGTCACGTGTGTATCAATCCATTAGTGGGAGCAAATGAAATTGCTTTTCTTCAAAAGGTTAGGTAGTCAAACCATACAATTTTCTTTCTTTTTTTATAACGAGATCTAATCTAGCTATTAAACTCGTTGTATTTGCTATTCCACCATGTCATTTATTTGTGTTTACTAAAATAAATATACTTAAAATATTTATATTTTAAAATAAGATAGAATTTAATTACTTTTTTATTTTTATTCTTACTCCAATAAATGTGAAAAGAGATTAATGTCGTAGAAAAATATATATCAAATGGAAATCAAATAATGAATAAGGTAAATTAGTCAAATTATAATTCTAATCGACGTTTTCTTAAAAAACCATGCAAAAGACAACATGACAAGTAAAATGAGCTAAACCGAGAATATTTACCAAAAATTAAAAAATAGTATTTCTTCGTTTAAATAGAAAATCAATTTCTACTTTGTTTTGTTTTAAACATGTAAAATTAATTTAATAATTTAAATTAGAATTATCCAAATCAAAATTTGATAAAAAATAATAAGTATTTTACACTTTTAAATTAATCGAATTAAAATTAAAAGTACGATGCTTAAATATTGACATTGTTTTATCTCAAAGAGAGGAAATAGTTTCTTTTTAAAAAAGTCTTCTCTTTTAAAAAATATTAATAAATTTGCCGATTTTGTATTCGTAGCAACCATTAATATAATAAAGTTTTAGATACGGAGCACAAATTACAATATTATATTAATCGTGCTTTGAACATAATATATATATATATATATATATATATATATATATATATATATATATATATATATATATATATATATATATATATAATCACCATTCAAAAACAACTATATACACATAGATACCGTAATCAAAGTGTTGGGCGTGCGTAAAGACGTGGGCATAGACCGCTAGTTAGTAAATAAAGATAATGTTCGATGTCAATCAATGGCTTGGAATTTTTTTTTCTCCCTCTTTCACAAAGGGTGCGTTTGCAATAAAGAAAAATATGTTCCTAAAACACGTTTTTCGGAAAAAATAAGTTTATTTCTTATTTATTTTCTAGTGTTTAGTAAGTAAGTAAGTAAGTAAAACATATTGTGCCAGATGCAGTTATATAGGATCTAGCAAAAAAAAAAAAAACACTATTGATATGGGGTGGGGAGTGGGGGTTCGAGGGCCTTTGGACGGGTGCGGAAGAGTCAATAAACTTGGAATATCACTTATGAAAATTATTTTCCTAAAGAAATTATTCCTAAAACATTTTAACCTACAAAACATGAAAAAATTTGATAACGGAAAAATGTTTTCCTCCCTACCAAATACACCCAAAATGTAAATCAAAGACCTTTTGATCTGCTTTATGACCTTGTAAAATTAAAATGATTTGAGAAAAATACACCAGTCGCATAGTTAGAGATATTTTGTACCATTTTGAACAAACAAATTAATAACTTATACTCCCTCCGGATCAAAAAAAGAGTCCACTTAGCCATTTTAAGAAAATTTTTTAAGAAAATACTAATTCCTAGACAAATAAATTAAGTGGACTCTTTTTTTATCCAAGAAAAAAAGGGTTAAGTGGACTCTTTTTTTGATTCGAAGGGAGTAATAACTTGTAAGAAATTAATAGAGAATGTGAATGTCCAATTAACAAAAGCTTTTATGACGCCAAAAGCTTATTTTTCCTATTTTATTGGACGTTGTATTATTATATTTATTTATAGAATAAATGATAAATTTTACATAAATCTTTACATGGTAATTATTAGTAATAGCGGTTGATTCAGCGAAAATCAAATCAAATTGTGTCACCTTCCGAAATCAAGAATCGTGACCAAACAGTTCAAGCAACAGCTGATTTTGACTCATTTAGTTGATAGTATTAGAACCCGTTTGAATTTGTTCATTAAAAGCAGATGATAAATATTAAGAGTTTGAAAAAAAAATTAGGTGTTGACGTTGATTTTATATATATATGGAAAAAAAAAATAGCTACATGTTTGTTTAGAAGTGCTAAAAATGATAACAAACAAATAGTGTGCATGGTGAAAAAGTGTTGATAAGCACTTTTATTGGTCTATGTTATAGTGTCATAAGATAATAAGATGGCTAGAAATCCTATACCTTTTCAACCTAATCACTTTTTTGATTTGAACAAAAAACTTTCTTTATCAATATGTTATTTCTTCTACACACATCTCTAAATAGAAAATGATAATAGTAGGATTCATTAAAAATTGAGAATTGACTCATGGAATAAGAAACCTTTTCTACATCAGGCACTAATAAATTTTTAATGTCTAATTAGATCGGATCATTCAAATTAAAAACAAAAGTTCATTGTTTTTTTCTAATAACTTAATTGAAGCCGCAGCCTTATCGATTTATTCATTCAACCTAACTTTATTTTGTCTCGTTCCAAGAAATCCAACACGATATTGATACCCAGCTAGGAACAATGAAATACTCTTATAACTTTCCATTGATACACCATTCATTCCCTTTCAGGATCAATCGTGGTCTTTCAATTTTTACTATGAACGAATCCCTCACTTTATTCATGTGCACAAAAGACACTAGCGGCACTTAAAGCCGAGTACTCCATCGTTGAGTTAACAACGCGAAGAAATATAAAAAAAATGTATATATACAATTTGAAGAAAAAGAAATGAAGAAATTAGACAATACAACCAAAAACCATTAAAAGAAAAAAATCTAAAAAAATACATTCACATTTTTAAATAAATTTAAAATATAAAATAACTAAATAGATCCACTTCATTTATCACAGTAAATAATACTTATTCAACACATTGTTCTCACTATAAATATTGATTATTGAAAAAAAAAAAAAAAACTCTACTGAAAACAACTAAAAAAAATTAATAAAAGGGTCTGGTGTTGGATTGACACTACAAATATGATCCAAATAAAACAAATACAAACGAATATAGATGAGAGAACAAACGAAGCATAATGGTGTGTTTGTTACGAATGACAATGTTTTCCTAGATTTTTTTTTTTTTTTTTTTAAATAAGTGATTTTCTTACTTATTTTTACAGTGTTTGGTAAGCAAGCGAAAAAATAGTGGCCAGAGAGCATTTATACGTAATCTAGGAAGATATAATGAGTGTGGGGTGGGGTGAGGAGTGGGGGTTCTGATGTCGAGGGTGTGAGGTTGTCAAGGTTGGGGGTTAGGGGCATTTTAGGGTAGGAAGGAGATATGAACTTGGAATTCCACTTATGGAACTTAGCTTGTTTTGCCTACTCCCATTAGAGAAGTCATTTTCCTTATTTTCAAGCCACTACTAGAGAAAATATTTTGTAAAACATTTTGACCAACCAAACATTAAAAAATTGAAAAATATTTTTGAGAAAATGTTTTCCTCCATACCAAACACAATCGAAGTGGAAATTGAAACTACAATTTACTTAGATTTATCGATTCCCTAATGGATTCAATCAAGTCGAGTGAGATAAGCAAACTTGATTTCTTTTTTAGTTTTAGTAGAGTTCCAATAAAAAACGAAAAACAACCCAATTGAAGAACATATCCGAATTTTAGATTTAGAGGATCAGTAAAATAAGAGGTGTTGTCGTTATAGAACACGAAATTCAATAGAAGCATTGCTAAATAAATACAAATAGAAACGGAAAGGAAAAAATAGCAAAAAAAGAAATAGAAGAGAAAAGTTGTACAAAGTTAGATATAAATTACCACCCTTATTTTATTTTTTAGTAATTGAATTTCAATTGATTAGGATGAAGTTCCTTAAAAATCTTTGCCTTCTTAAAAATATACCGAACAATTTCAAGCCCCATTTTTAAGGAAATATAAAATAGCATGAACATTTAAATAAGTTTGATTCTTTATTGGATCATAATAATTCATTTTTCAAAGACCTTTTCCTTCTTTTGGGGATCAAACATCAATTGCGACGAGTCAATAGACAGCTCATTAGGATAGATGTAGATGAACAACAATACCCCCCCCCCCCCCCGCGGTGAAACGTATAGAAAACTTTCTCCTTGTGCGGTTGAAAAATGATTCATTAGAGATTTTATCTCTATATGAAAATATAAAAAATGAAAACTGGATCAATAAATTGATCAAATCTATTATAAAGATGTTAGTTTATTTTTCTTCCGGAAAATAATAGAAAATCATTCGTACTCTCATGACACAGGTTAGACAACTTTCAAATAGTTCAAAGAAATTTTTTTCAGCCGTTTCATTTATTAGTCAGTCTTTTCTCTTTTTTTGTTTGTCTCGTTTAAAATTGATTTGGATTCTTTAAAGATCTGATCCAGTTATTAAGACAATAAGGTGTTTTCTTGCTCCCAAATCCTTTATCTCTGTTTTCTTTTAAATTATTGGGTTTAGACATTACTTCGGTACTTTTTAATCCTTTCAAAATGGAAGCAACATACCCTTTTTGCGATTTCTATGAAATAATCCTACTGATGATAGACTCCCACGTGAAATACTTTGGCCGAATAATAAATAATGTAGAGATATTGCGCGAAATATAAATAATGCACAAATAGTTATATCTTGGCCAAATAATATGAAGATTTTAATTTAGGGATTACTTATTGTAAGGGGATTCTGTTACGTGCTCTTATCCACGGATTGCTAATATGCAAATTATTTTTTAAGCCTTTAATCTATAGAATAACATATAGATTCTCGTATAATTTATACTCGTATTAATTAGTAATGGAATCTGGTATTAATTAAACTCTTCGTAACTTAGTTTAATCTAGAAAATCAAACGTCATACTGGTAGACATTAACCAGCAATGCAAGATTTATACTTCATATCAAACGCTATATGCATGAAATAATACGGACTTTTAACTATTACATGATGTTAACAAGATCCAGACTTCTAAATTACTGGTGTAAAAGATTATATAAAATAAAATTGTTTAAATTATTTTTAAATATAAAAAATGACATTTTTTTTTAAACAGATCAAAATGTACCAATAAATTGAGATACGGGAAGTATTAATTATAAACGGACAGAATGCATGGGTTGCGGTCCACCCTACAAATGTTTCCCTCCCATCGAAGCTTTGGCTCAAAGTTACACACGTACGTCCAATCAAGAAAAGAACAATCCTCAGCAAAGGAAAATATGGCCATAAATAACGCTGAGTGACAAAGAAGTTAAGATCACAAATATGAAGCAAAGAAGGAAGCTAAAAAGTACTTGTCCTTACTGACCAACTAGTAATTATAATTTGTCCTTACAAACTTATGAAAAGTCAATCTCTTAACCCTTTTTTGGGGCAATGGCAACTTCTAATTTCTTGAAGGGGCAAATGGGAGGAACGAAGATATTGATACTTAACCGACTAGTTGTGCTGGGATGTATAGAATCTATTCACGCTTAACTAGAGATCTCAAGTTCAAGTCTTGAGTATCGAAAAATCCTGTTTGGGAGCGCTTTCTCCTTCAATGGGCCTTACGTGGCGCGGATCCGAATTTGTCGGGACTTCAATACGAGTACTGGATATCGGATGAGAAATAAATATAAAAGATTTTGATGCTTCTTTTGGCAACTTACTAGGCAAACAACATGGGAGATATGAATTTGTTTAGTGAAGAAATTGGATTTGAATTGTACTAAGTTCTCTTGTTCTTTCAATGAGCTCAAAGTTCACCGCAAATTTGGCATGCTCAATATCTTAGAAAACTTGCAAACAAAGTTTGGGAAATAAAAACTTGCAACAGTTTGTTACCAATCAACATTTGCACATTGCATTAAAGAAAAAAGATATAAGAGGAAAAAGACTTTTAAGGACCAGAAAAGGAGTTCAAATACAGAGTGGCAATAGAGGACTCACTTTCAGCACACACTATAAACTGTTGATCTTGACTAGATTTTTGTATAAAAAGAAAAAAGAAAAAGGACTTAATAAAAATGTATTACCCATGATGAAAGAAGTTGACCATTCTAAATGTTCTTATATGATGAAATAACATTTACTCTGTCCACCTCAAAAGTGATCAACAATTTTAATGCAAGACAATGAATGGTAGCGATGGGGAAATAATTATATACATGAACTTATAAATATTATTCCATTATGAATGTTAGGATGTGACCCAACAACTAATGAAGTAGGTTGAGAATCATAATATTTCAGGTTTTAACATTATAAAAAATACTCCCTTCATCCCAAAAAAAGATTGCTTCATTGATTTGGCATTTTAGTTTAATTAGAGGATAAGACTTTTTGAAATGTGTGTCCAAAATAAGTCTTTAGATATTTGTGTGGGCACAGAATCATCTCATAAAGTTAAATTGTTCTAAATATAGAAATATGTTAATCTTTTTGGGACAAATTAATAACGAAAGTAAGACAATCTTTTTGGGACGGAGGGAGTATACTTTTCCTTTCATGTGTTTAAATTTGGTGGATAGAGTTACTAGATACTTATACTGGTGGGAGATCGCAAACACTTTATAAAATTAATTGGCATGCGCATAAACTAGCCTGGAATTAGAGTCATAAAAAAAAAAAAAAATTACTCCATTGTCTATGATGGATTGATCGTCTAGCCAAAAAAGAAACGACAAAAAAAAGACATTGCTTTTTCGTAAAACATATGGTGTTGGCCCTTTGCTTTTAGGTAGCTACTGAACCTTTTTATATTTGCTAAACGTAACTAAAAAAATGCTAGAAGAGGGTTCTAGTGCACAAGCATTCTAGTTTACATGATGATTACATCTTAATTAGCATAATTCTGCTAGTGTTGCAGGGTCACGCAATTAATTAGTAAGTATTAAGCAAATACGATTAACATTTTCTTAGTGGTTTCTCCCTATTGCATGATTCTAGCTTCCTACACCTGTTAAAGCGGTGGCTGTACTTTTTAAGTACTTGCGATATACTTTCATCAAGGATCAGAACCTCTTTCTTTTATTTTTCAACCTTTGAAAATGACAAAAAGAATCTCCATTTTATTAATGATGCCCTATAAAGGTTCTTCTGGTGATCCACATTTCTTATCCTAAAATCTTATATGCTTTTATATCATACATTCTATTTTCCATTTAAATGCAGAGCATCTCGTAAACAAAGTTAAAGAATAAATATACTCCTTTAGCATCAACCAAATCAAAATTTAAAGCAATTTTAGATACATTTTTAACACGATATAAAGAATGTTATCCTTTAAGCATCCCTTTTAGTATAAAGAGAGGTTATTACTTATGAGCCAGCATTTAGCATAAGTTTATTCTTCCCAAGGGAATCCAGAAATTAAAGGAACCACAAGATTCCACTTAATAATGTTAAGATTAATGTTTCAATTAATTTTGAAACACTTTATCTGATAAAAGTTTTCAAAACTAAATGAATGTGAATTTGAAGATACATTCTTCATTTAGTATTTTACGTTTTAGGTTCTTGAAAGTTACATGTATTTTAAGAAAAATTCATGAACCTATTATGTATTCTATTTAATGAAAACTTTTATGTTATTTAATTTCTATCCTATAAATAGTGTTTCATTCTTTAGAAAGAGGCAAGCACTTCAAGAAAACAATTTCCCCTAAAAACTTTAGAGAGACGATGATCGAAAGGTGAAATCACCGATTCAAGAAATAGAAGAGCAACCTTGAATCGCATTTACTTGTGGCTTAGTTGAATCCGAATATAGAGTTATTATTTATTCTTCGTTTGCTTGTGGGAGACTCCAACTATCTTAGCAAACATTCGACGCGCTCTGCCCAAGCAAGTTTTATTTTGGCTATTTCTAAAAGTATACCTTTTACACTATATTTGTTTTTATACGATTAATATACTTCATGTATATATTATTTTCTCATAAAAAATATACATTTTCATACTCTACATTATATATACTGTTTTTATATACAACAATCATATTATACCTCATCTTCTAAAATATACATACGTACTTTTTCGAAAATTATATATATATATATATTCCTAATACATATAATTTTACATCTTGTCTTAATTGCTTTCCTT
>NC_081352.1:40953399-41033832 GCF_029784015.1 Lycium ferocissimum | reverse complement strand
TCTCAATTCATCAATTTTTCCAATAAATACATCACGTACATTGAAAATGGTTCCGGGTTCTTCAATTTTCCAAATTCAAATACATGATTCTCGGTTCATCAGCCTTTCCAAATACTCGGCAAATTTACAAATACGGGATTCCCATTCATCAATTTTCCAATTTTCCAAATACATATCATAGATATACAGAACAAAAGTGATTCTCAGTTATGTAATTTTTCCAAATACATAACATACATTCAAAAAAATACGATTCTAAGTTCATAAATTTTCCAAATACTCAGCAAATTTCCAAATATGTGATTCCCAGCTCATCAATTTTCCAATTTTCCAAATACATAATATAAGATACATAACATATATTCAAAAAAATCGAAAAAAAAAACACTCTTCATCAATACATAACATATGTCGAATACATTCGTCAATACATAACGTACATCATTACATTACATACATCAATACATAACATACATCAAAAAAATTGGAAAGTTCAAAAATACCTGCGTCATTTGGGTCAAACTCTTCCCTCTCTCTCCCCTTCATGTTGTACGACTTTTTTCCTCTTAAAGTGCAAAGATCCAATGTATGAAGGACATATACATGAAAGGGGTCCTCATTTTTTAAGTCTTTTATTAGGTCCAATAGATGTTGGTCAGACTCAATAACATTGAATTCTCTAGTATTTTCATCTTGGTAAAAACAAAAACCATCAACTATTATATAACCTAATTCTCTAGTATAATAAAGAATTTCATTAGGGAATAGTAGTCTTTCTCGATATACCTAATGACTGGCACTAAAAAGGAATGGTAATTAGGGTCAGGATTTTCTACAAAGGTCCCACCGTAGTGAATGTGTGTAAATATGACCTCCTCCATGGTCAATTAGTAAGGTAAACCTGGAAAAAAAAATCACAAAATGAATTACTTTCAGCAAAATGACCAAAAGGGCACAATTTTAAGGGATATATTACAGAAATGGGGCAGGAAATATTCTCAAACACATAACCCCAAATCTGAAAATTAAAAACCTAACTTTCTAATCCCACTCACCACCAAGAAACGACAACTACAAACGACTACTACAAATATTCTAAAAAACAAACCGCAAAAAAACTAAAGTAATCTCAAAAACAAAACCCTAACAAGCTTAAACAGCCATTATGAACAGGATTAACAGCTAATCTAGAGAGATACAAAGGTTTAAGATACTTCCGTCGACTATATCCCCGTGAGAGAGAGAGGGGTCGGGGAGAGAGAAAGTGTTAACTTGGGAATTAGGTTTTAGTGGTAGGCCCGTTTACTTTGGCAAACCATTTTTTAAAAAAAACACGCGGATTTTATTTTCCACGCGGGAGGCGTTAAATGGAACGAAAATACAAGTAAGCGGGGCGTATATACACGCGCCCAGGTGTTATTAAAAAAAGGGCAAAAGGTGCTTATGTGGTACAAATTCAGAGTAGTTTAGGTATCAAATTGGAACAATCGTAGGTTTAGGTAGCCATTAGGAAAATGTGATAAAGTTTAGGGGGCTATCTATGACTTTTAAGATAAAATTATAATTTGAGAGCAGCTCAGACGCCTAAGGAGAGACATTTTTGCCATGTTACCGTGTTGTATTTAAAAGGCATGGTTGAGATAATGTTGAAGGGCCTAAATGGAACAAGGATGAGTTAAAGTGCCAAATGAAAAATTGGACCAAGTTTAAGGGTCTCTATATGTGTTTGGCCTTCGAGTTTTTCTTCTTCCTTTTTACCATGATCATCTAGTAAGAGTGTACCAAGGAAAATGAGTATATCCAAGAAAATTTGTTGGGCCTAACATTGGTTCATAGGGAATTTGAACTCTTGTCCAACACATAGAGTTAAGGGAAAAAAGGAAGGTAAACTTACAGAAATAACTACCATATTATAGGTTCTTACCATTAGTAGTAACCCTTTTCAATATTACGATGTGTAGCTACCTTTTTATTAGTTTATGTATTTGGACGCGTGTATTTAAAGGTCTTCAAACACATAACTAATGTGTAAACAATAACCAGATCCCTTAAATTTAGGCATTAACGGTGGTGTTTATTAATAGACAGAATAATATCTTTTTTTAATATCTTTCTCTCTTCCCTTCTTTTGGTAAGGTAAATTTTGTTCCATAATTTTAGCTTCCATTTCATTCTCCAACCATGATTTTCCTTCTCTCTTCCCTTCTTTTTGTAACTAAATTCAAAATTCAAAAAAATTAATAATAGAAGGAAACACAAAAACAGAGACTACGATCATTCAATCGGTAATTCGAAAAATACATGATTTGTAACTTCAAAAGACTTAAAAAACAATTGTATTTAAATTTTTATTGAAAAATTCAAATACACAAATACATTCAAACATTCATAAACGAATTTAAATGACTGTGTATTTGATTCGCAGTTCATCACTATTTCAAATACACACAAACAAAATACGTCTCTCATTGGTTCAAATACACAAAAACATGCAAACATATGCATCACTGTTTCAAATACACAAATACATTCATAAACGGATTTAAATGACTGTGTATTTTATTCGCAGTTGATCATCATTTCAAATACACAAATACATACAACAAAATACGTCACTGTTTCAAATACACCAGTACATAAAACATTCATATACTAAATTGAATGTATGTGTATTCGATAAACAGTTAATAACTGGTTCAAATACACAAAAACATGCAAACATATGCATCACTGGTTCAAATACACAAATTACATACATATTAATTAATGAAAAAAAAAATAAGGGTTTAGGGTTTAGTGGAAAAGAATAAGTTAACAATGATAGCTGTTATTGAGAAGAAGTTAGGGTTTAGGATTTAGTGGAAGAAGAAGGAGAATCATGGTTGAAGAAGGAAAGAGAAGCTAAAATTATGGAACCAATTTTAATAATAGTCAATGCCTATTATTAAGGGATTTGTTTAATCATGTATATGTATAGTTACTGATATAGCTATGGATGTTAAATTAGAAAAGTAAATTAGTTACTAAATATAAATAACTAAAAGGGTAGTTATTATCAATAAATAAGTCTTATAAGAAGCTACATCAAGTAATTATTCCAAAAATGTAACTAAACAATAATATAGAAATATTTACAAAGTCTTAGCAGAATTATCGAATTAACATTCAGTGACAGAATGACGGTTAAATAATACATATCATAAAAGAATCCCCTATATTAAAGGAATGCAACTGTACGTGAATCATGCAATTGATAATCTAAGTGATTCTCTCCCTACTTTTTTGCTCAGCAAATATCTTTATGTTATTAATTGCAATTAAGTTCCTATTTACTCTCCATTTTAGTAATATGATTTTGCCATATATCATATTTAAACCATAGTCCATATATATACTACAAATAAATATTTATATTTAATAGACTTTTTTCACTCAAAAAATACTTCTGACATTACATATTTATTCCATGAATATTTATCCCACAAATTTATACCAAAGTATAAAAATAATTTGATTTTGTCATATATTATATTTATACCATAAATATACATCATATGTTTCAGATATAAAAAATTTATACCTTGAATATATTACAAATTTATATTTATATGCAATAATTTTTCCACTACAATACTCTCAGCATAATAAATTTATACCCCAAATATGTTACCATAAATATATACCCGAAATATAATGATAACGGATTTTACCCTATTTCAACGTCTTTTCAAAGTTTTGTTATATTATATTTATACCATAAAAATACATGATATTTTTTAGATATTAAAAATATATACCATGAATATTTTACAAATATATAGTAATAATCTTTTTCTGTAAAATAATTCCGACATAATAACTTATACCAAAAATATGATGATAGTTGGCTTTTTCCCTGTTTCAACAGCTTTTCAAAGTTTTATTACCTACGAAAATATGTTTTCACTTTTTTTTTTTGGACAACTCTTTGAACCAACAATAACTGAAGTAACACAATGTAATTCCTCTTCCCCCAAATAAAAGGAAATATAAAAGAGAAAAAAAAAATAGGAGCCAATTAAAAGAAAAATGAATGGAAACAAATAATTTTTCGTTTTAGTCAGTCTGAAATTATGATCAATCAACCCATGTGAGTAGTAGCAGAGAGTCAGAAAAACAAGAATATCTTGGTAAAAATGGGAGAATGGAGATTCAGAAGTGTGAAATCTCGAAAATAATCGGGGTGTATTAGTTGAAGAAAAGTAGGAGAGAATTGAGAATAATGATTTATTAGTTAAAGAAGAAAGACAAAGAGAATAAAAATAAAGAATAAGAGGATAAATGTTAATTCCTAATTTAGTGGAATAAAAGTAAACGTGAACCTCTAATTTACGGGGTTAAATGACGGTACATAAGTATGCCATAAATGTAATAAGAATTGTTCTTTTTGAAGAATTTAAAAGTTATGCTAATTATGTGCCTAAATCTAATAGAGTGACTAACGGGGGCATTTAAATATAAGTGACCTTTAAGTTTTAAAATTGAAGGGAGGTGATTCAAGTTTTAATTATTGAGTAGAGGTGATGATTTTTTATTAGTGATTAAGGGGTTTTGAGCTTGCCCAACAGTTTTGTTTTTGACACTTTGACCTTCAACTTTATTTTTAACACTTTGTCCTCAAGTTTTATTTTTAACACTTTGTCCCTCACCCCCACCCCCCTCCCTGCCCCCATCCCCCCACCCCGCCTCCTGCCCTTGCCCCCCACCCCCATTAAAAAAAATGTTTTTTTGAATTTTTTTTTTATTATTTTTTTGCACCACCCCCACCCCTGCTCCCAGGCCCCGACCATGCCCCCCAACCCCACCCCCCACAAAAAAAATGTTTTTTTTAAAAAGATTTTTAAAAGTTTTTTTTTTTTTTTTTTTTTGCACCACCCCCACCCCCTACCCCCACCCCCCCGACCACGCCCCCTCCCTTGCCCCCCACCCCCACCCCTTACCAAAAAAAATATTTTTTAAAAAAAGATTTTTAAAAGTTTTTTTTTTTTTTTGCACAACCCCCGCCCCCCTCCCATGGCCCCCACCCCTACCCCACCAAAAAAAATATTTTTTTTAAAAAAGATTTTTAAAAAGTTTTTTTTTTTTTTTTTTTTTTTGCACCACCCCCACCCCCCCCCCCGCCCCCCGGCCCCCACCCCCCACTACCCCCCCTCCCAAGACCCCCGCCCCTACGCTCACCAAAAAAATATTTTTTTAAAAAAGATTTCTAAAAGTTTTTTTTTGTTTGTTTTTTTTTCATCACCCACCCCCCACCCTCCCAAAAAAAAATTAATTTTATTTTGAAAAAAAAAGTTTTGAAAAGTTTTTGTTTTTGGTTTTTGGCACCATCCCCCTCCCCCCTCCCCCCCGCCCCCATCCCCTACCTCCCAAAAAATTAATTTTTTTTTTAAAAAAAAAAAGTTTTGAAAAGTTTTTGTTTCTGATTTTTTGCACCACCCCACCCCTCCCCCCACCCAAGCAAAAACAAAAAAATGGAAAGAAATTTTTTTTCTTTAGTTTCTTACTCCACCTACCCACCCCAAAAAAAATTGTTTTAAAAGAAGTTTTGAAATTTTTTTGTTTTTTGCACCACTCCGCCCAAAAAAAAAAAAAAAAATTTGAAAAAAAGTTTTGAATTAGAGAGAGAGATACCTCCTTCATATGTTAATCCTAGCAAACCCAGAAGAAGGCGGACAAAGAGGAGGTGTGGAATCGGGGAATCATTGCGAACGAGAAAAAACAAATGCTCCTTATGCAAAACAGTTGGCACAAAAAATAACATGTCCAAACCGAAATACTCCATAGTTGTTAATTGCACTGTGTTGTAATAATAGTTATTTGTTGGAACTTTATGAACTTTATGACATTTTTAATGTTGTTCTTTTTTAGAATGATAATTTGTTAGGAACTTATACCGAGATCGGTCCATCTTTTTTAGTGTTTGTTTTTTTTTATTTGAACTTGAAATTTATATGATATGTTGATCGTGCTCAATCACAAATGTGTGTATTCTTGTTAATAAATTAATAATAAAAAAAAACTCTTCAACAATTTTCAACAAAAATAAATCTAATGAATGATTTAAATTGAATTTAACAATTATAGAATAGCTTATAATACACTCCTCCGTCCATTTTATTTGTTCATTAAACTTATTGTGTTTTATCCAACAAGTAACATTCCAATTCACTTTTTATTTATTGTTGCAACAACTAGTATCTTGTTGGGTTTTATCCAATCGCTAAAAGATTTTCAACAAAATAATAAAAAAGAGGAAAGGCAATATAAATAATAAAGAAGAAAATTAAGAGAGCCGAAAAGAGGAATTACAAAAGGAAGTAAAAAGCACAAAGAAAAACGGGAGTCGCAATAGATTCAAACTCGACGAGTGCCTTGTTTGTCTAATTTAATACAACTAATTACATTTTGGGGTTTTATATAAAAAAATTATTAATTTAGTGGAGTGACTTGTTGTGTTCAATCACAAATGTGTATTCTTGTTAATAAATTGGAACAATTTTCAACAACTTGAATGTTTATCCAAATTTAACTTGTTGTGTTTATCCAACAAGTAACATGACTTGTTGCAACAACTAGATCTTGTTCAACAACATGTCATATCACTAAGTTACATTTTGAGGTTTTTCCAACAAGATACTACACTTGTTGCAACTTGTTGTGTTTATCCATACTGTTCAACAACTATGTCACTTGCATACTACAAGCTTGTTGCATATACTACATTGTCGCAATGATATTACGAGTTGCAACAGATACTACTTGATTCACCCATATTTAGTGATCAACAAAGCGAAATTAATGATATTTAGTAATAAACAAAGGAAATCAATGATATGTAGTGATCAATTTATAATACTTAATCAATTTGATGGTATTTTGAGTCAGGAAAGATGATCTACTAAGTCGATGCACTAAATCCAATGATCATTAGAGTGAATTGATATCAACTACTTGATTCACCCATATTTAGTGATAAACAAATGAAATCAATGATATTTAGTGATTAATATATAATACTTAATCAATTTGATGGTATTTTAAGTCAGGAAAGATGATCTACTAAGTCAATATGCACTGTGAACTACTTGATTCACCCATAGTTAATGATAAACAAAGGAAATCAACGATATTTAGTGATCAATGTATATACTTAATCAATTTGATGTATTTTGAGTCAGGAAATACGATATACTAAGTCAGTATGCACTAAATCGAGTTATCATTAGAGTGAATTGATGTGAACTACTTAATTCACACATATTTAGTAATAAACAAAGGAAATCAACGATATTTAGTGATCAATGTATAATACTTAATCAATTTGATATATTTTGAGTCAGGAAAGATGATCTACTAAGTCAGTATGCACTAAATCGAGTGATCATTAGAGTAATTTGATGCGAACTACTTGAGTTACCCATATTTAGTGTTAAACAAAGGAAATAAATGGTATTTAGTGATGAATATATATATCTACTAATATCCTTAATGGATTAGATAGTAATTTCATAGATTAGAAGGCCAATTCTAAGTGTATTCTTCCTAAACCGAGTGATCATTAGAGTGTTTTGATGTAAAGTACTTAGTTCAACCATATTTAGTGATAAACAAATGAATTCAATGTTATTCAGTATAAACAAAGGAGTTCAATGTGATCAATATCGTAAATATGTTGTAACAATAGAGGAGTTGTTGCAACATATGAGATACCTGCTGCAACATATGAGATATCTGCTGCAACATATAAATAAGTTGTTGCAACATATGAGATACCTGCTGCAACATATGATATACCTGCTGCAACATATGAGTAAGTTATTGCAACATATGAGATATCTCGTAAACATATAAGTAAGTTGTTGCAATAATTCAAATCTGTTGCAACAACTAAGCAACTTGCTTAAACATCTGATCCATCTGTTGAAACAGATTAATAACTTGTTGCAACTTCTTCAACAAGTGTATGATCTGTTGCAACAATTAACTCATATGTTGCGACATATTTTTTAGTTTTTGCAATAATTTAAGCCATTGTTTGATTTTTTCCAACAAGGTGAATAATTTATTGCAACAACTAAGCAACTTGTTTAAAAAGATTAGTAACTTGTTGAAACATATTAGTAACTTGTTCAAACAAATTAGTAACTTCAATAACTTCTTCAATGCATCCGTTGCAATAATTAGTAAGCAAAATAAATAAGTTCATAAACAAAAATTGTTCAATGTACCACCTTGGTTGCAAATACCACAACTAATCAAAATAAATAAGTTCATAAACATCATTCACAAATAACATAAAGGACAAAAAAAAAAAAAAATTGTTCAACAACAACTTTGGCTCCAAATACCACAACTTAAGTAATAATTTGTTCAGCAATTGCCTTCTAGGGTGTAGCAGATTTCCTTGATCTACTCCATCCCCTTCATTTCCATCATCAGTTTCTTCATTTTCTAGTTCTTCTTCACTTTCTTCATTTGTATCTACTGCTTCTTTGCTCTGTTCTTCATCTCTTTCTAAGGATTGATTGTCAGTTTGGCTGTTCAATTTGACGATATCCTTCCTCAACATTTGCTGATTCATAAATAAATTGTCTACTTGTTGCAACACGTGTAGAAATTGTTGCAACAACTACAAATCTGTTGGATATCTTTTACAAACATAACCAAATAACTGAAGTTATGTCCAATAGATTTGTAGTTGTTGCAACAGATTGTCTACTTGTTGCAACAAGTGTAGAACTTGTTGCAACAACTACAAATCTGTTGGATATCTTCTACCAACCGAACCAAATAACTGAAGCTATATCCAACAGATTTATAGTTGTTGCAACAGATTGTCTACTTGTTGCAACAAGTGTAGAACTTGTTGCAACAACTAAAAATCTGTAGGATATCTTCTACAAAAAAAAAAAAAACTAAATAACTGAAGCTATGTCCAAATAACTTGTTGCAACAGATTGTCTGTTGCAACAAGTGTAAAATGTCCAACAACTAAAAATCTAGATATCTTCTACAAAAAAAACTAAATAACTGAAGCTATGTCCAACTTGATTTGTAGTTGTTGCAACAATTGTCTACTTATTGCAACAACTACAAATCTGTAGGATATCTTCTACAAAAAAAAACTAAATAACTGAAGCTATGTCCAACAGATTTGTAGTTGTTGCAACAGATTGTCTACTTATTACAACAAGTGTAGAACTTGTTGCAACAACTACAAATCTGTTAGATATCTTCTACAAATAGAAGCAAATAACTGAAGCTATATCCAACAAATTAGTGAGTCGTTGCAACAGATTGTCTACTTGTTGCAAAAAGTGTAGAACTTGTTGCAATAACTACAAATCATTGGTTATCTTCTACAAATAGAATCGGATAAATACCAGACAAGAACAAAAAAACTATCTGTTGGATATATTTTCCTAAACCCTGAACCATACCAGACAAAGAACAGAAAAACCATCTATTCACTATAAACTTTTCCTAAACCCAAAAAGAAAAAAAAATTCAAAACTTCCTTTCAAGTTTTTTTTTTTTTTTGGAGGGGGATGGGGTGGGGGGGGGGGGGGGGGGAAAAACTCAAAAATAAAAACTTTTCAATACTTTTTTTTAAAACAAAATTAATTTTTTTTGGGGTGGGTGGGGGAAGTAAGAAACCAAAAAAAAAAAAAATTCAAAACTTCTTTTCAAGAAAATATATTTTTTTTGGGGGGGGGGGGGGGGGGGGGGGTGTTGGTGGTGCGAAAAAACAAAAAAAAAATACTTCTTTTTTTTTAAAACAATTTTTTTTTTGGAAGGGTGAGGGGGTGCAAAACAAAAAAAAAAAAATTTCAAATTTTTTTTTTGTGGGCGGAAGGGGGTGGGGTGAGGAGGGGGAGGGGTGGGAGGAGGAGGAGTGGAAAATCAAAATTTTTTTGGGGGTGGGGGGTGAGGGGGTGGCTGGTGAAAAAGCAAATAAAATAACAAAACTTTCAAAAAAAATATTTGGGAGGGGGGGTAGGGGGTGAGGTGGGTGGGGTGGGTGAGGGGTGGAAGGAAGAAGAGTGGGAACTGGTAAAAATAAAAATCAAAACTTTTAAATTTTTTTTTTTTTTTTAAGGGTGGGAAGGGGGCGGGGGGGTGATTGCGCGGGGGGAGGGTTGGGAGGAGGAGGGGGGGTGAAAAAACAAATAAAGAAATTAAATTTTTTTTTTTTAAAAAAAAAAAATTGGGGCGGGGGGGGGGGGTTGTGGGGTAGAGGAGAGGGGGTGCTGGTGAAAAAGCAAATAAAAAATATCCAAACTTTTCTTTAAAAAAAAATTTTTTTGGTTGGGGGCTGGTGGGTTTTTTTTTATTAAGTTGGGATCTTTTGTATTTTATAAAAGATTAAGAAGTTTGAAAAAAATACATTTTGGACCCAATCTTCTTAATCCCAAATTTAATTGGGTTTTGATTTGATGTGGTCCCCATAAGTCACCTATACTAATTTCACAATTAAAAGGTCACCTTTAGTTAAATCTTCCGACTAGCGGTGTAATTTTCTCATGATTTTTTACCAACTCTATGTAATAAAGGAATGTTGGGCTGCATGGACTCTTTGGGTACACTTGGACCATCATATACCCATATGGGCTAAACTGAACCACAACCCAGTCCTAGCCCATTTGGTGACAGCTTGGGCCTTTATAAATGGCACAAGATCATGAACTAGTAATTATCAGAAAAGAAAGTTGTAATTGCACGGTTTGTCCTTCAAATGGACTGGTCTTTAATTTTTCCTTTTTTTTTTTTTTGCTCAGATTGGCCTTCATTTGGGTTGGTCTTTAATTTTTGTCCTTCAACTTGGTGGTCTTTAAGTTTTGTCCCTCAAATTGGTGGTCTTCGCAAGGCAAAATTTTGTAATTTACAAAGGCGGAGGACAAAAATTAAAGATCACCAATTTTAGGGGTAAAAATTAAAGACCACCCCGGCGAAGGGCAATCCGACCGATTTCCCTTTAATTTTTTCCCTTCAAATAGGCTGGTATTCAATTTTTATCCTTCAAAATCAATATCGAATTTATGCCTAGCGGTGCATAAGTTCTTTAAGGAAGCGGGCATAACTTGAGAATATTATTATGCGTAACTTATGCCCATCTAAAAATAAGTTCGATTTTGAAGGGCCAAAATAAAAAACGAGCTCATTTGAAGGACAAAAGTTAAAGACCAGCACAAAATAGGCACAAAAGTGGAAATGACCCGAAGATAAACAACGGAAGTCTACCGCACAAATTAGGTTTCTATGAAAATGGGACAGCTAAGAAGTGGCAATGAGAATGCAACTCAAATCGTAATGTCACTAGCTTAAATATTAATTTTACCACTGCAATTAGTTAAATTTTTCTAACTTTTGATTACTATGTAAAAACAAAAGATTTCCATACTGAAGAGATTTGAAAATTCTGCCGCAGACAATTAAAAAGTGTTGGATGTCTAGCTTATCCGATCACATAAAATGCTCGGAAGGAAAGACTGTATGTGTACTTCTTACCTCATGAGTTAGTGTTGACCTCTTTACTTCCATTGAAAGAGATCCATGTGCCATGCTTATATGATGCAGATTCAGGATTCGAACATTATGAGTTCGAATTTGAAATTCTGTCACAATTCATTTGATTTATTGGATCCAAATGTTGTTTGTACTTATTTGGTGGATTTTTTTAGTATATATACATGATTCAAGATAAAGTTATTGAGTGCCGATGAACTCCTAAGTCGTTAACTACATCCATATAATCCGTGCCTATAAG
The DNA here is from genome assembly GCF_029784015.1 of Lycium ferocissimum. Taxonomy (NCBI): domain Eukaryota; kingdom Viridiplantae; phylum Streptophyta; class Magnoliopsida; order Solanales; family Solanaceae; genus Lycium; species Lycium ferocissimum. The sequence goes on along the minus strand of NC_081352.1, from coordinate 41,022,026 downwards.
TAGCGAAAACAAAATTCACCGAGAGGTTCATTATCTGCTATATATATATAAATAATTATTTATTATTTATATATGAGATGTAATTTTTTGAAGAAAAAAGTTAGGATGAACCCTTTCGAACTCTCTAGCTCCACCCGCGGTGCTACCTACTTTAAATTGGATCTTGTGCCTTGGGACCGGTTTTATATAACTATAATTGCGACGGGAACAAAATTTGAAAGTGGAACATAAAAAGGACAATAGAGCATGACAACCATCAAAATTTTCCACTTATTACATTTGAAAGGTGATGGCGAACAAACAAATTTTCCTACTTGCAGAACATGATTTATATCAATAATCAAAGTGGGGAAAATGTAATCACAGACAAGTGTACGGATCAACCTTTCAGCTAAAAGACTAAAAACTCCAGAGTGGAAAAAAAGATAGTCAACCCACATTTCAGCTAAAAAGAATTATATAAACTTCTATTTATTGAGTGGAAAATCAATATCTTCTAATAATTCTTTTTCACTTGACAATATGGCCTAATCTTTGATAAGTGATGAGTATTGAGGAAAAGTTAAAAAAGGTAAATATAAAGACTATAATTTATGAGAGAATAGATGTGCGGGCTATATTCTTGACATGAAATCACGTGTTCCGTAAAAAATTACTTTTATGGGGTAGTACTTCCATCTTTCTCTCAGCAAACTCTTCTTATTCTCCCCCATCCTAAATGATTACCCCTTCTCTTTTTTAATGCTAACAAACTAGTAATTTTTTTTTTCCTTCTAAACTACTAATTTTTTTTTATTTTTTTTTAAAGAGAAAGAATAGTACATACATAGAAAATATGGGCCCCTATAATTAAGGGGCGGCAATTGCCTAAGCGAATTGCCCTTCTTTTGGGGTGGTCTTTAAATTTTGCCCCTCATATTTGAAATTTTTAAATTTTCCTTCGATTAAAATCTATGGGTTCCGTGTTCGAACCCCCACACAAAATTTTAAAAAAAAATTCGGCGAGTTTAAATTTCGCTATGCCCTCACGAACATGAAGGAATTACCAAAGTTATGCCGACCGCATACTTATGCCTTATGATATGCGGGTCCCGCATAACTTTGGTAATTCCTTCTGGTTATGCGGTCCGGTATAAAGTTTGCCCATTAAAAGTTTGCCCGTAAGTATGCCCCCCTGGCATAAACTTGTTATGGAATTACCAAAGTTATGCGGACTGGCATACTTATGTGCCATAAATTTGTACTTAGATAACAAGAAAAATGTCGGGTCCGCATAAATTTGGTAATTCCTTAACAAGTGTATCTGCGGAGTCTTACACGCGACCCAAACCTTGCCTTGCAATTGTTTTTTTTTTTTTTTTTAGTTTATGCTTGAGCGGGGGTTCGAACTCGACCACCCCAAAAGAAAAGTTAAAGGCAATCCGCGCATAAAAAATGATTGCCTAAATTTAAAGACCTATCCGGCAAAAAAATGATTGCCTAACTTGCCTATCCGGCACTGGGAATATATAGTTAGGCTTTTAAGAGAGAATTAAAATAAAAAATGAACACGAATTGAGAGATTCATCATCATCACCATAAAAGCTAGAGTTTTGGAAATTAATGGCCCCCAGTTATAACCCAATCATGCAAACATGTGTCCCTCTAAATGTTAAAAAGATTCACAGGGAACGCATCGGGAATTAATTATTGAGTCGGGTCCATCCATAAATAATAATAGTACTAATTAGCTCATTAATTCATTAGGTTGTCCTCTTCGCAGACCATTACCTAACATATAAATCAATACACTTTTTATGAATATTGAAGAATATAAGATTTTTCCACCATAATACGATGATTAGGGTTAGCTATCCAAAAGAATTCAATGCATCTTATAGGAATTTTAGGGTGTGGTCAATGGGTATGCATTTGCTTAGAGAGAATTTCCGACGACCGCAGCACGAGCATGATTGCTGCAAATTCGCTCCGCTAAAAAAAAACTAGTAGAAGAAACTAGTAAGTCTCCTAAACTAGTATCTACTTTAAAACTACAATCCCGAATATGTGTCGAGCACGTTTAGGTTAATGAACGCATTTTTCTTGGACAGTTCATTAATACGTAAAAGTAAGTTCCAAGCAGAAGCTGGTAACAAGTTAAACGCAAAAGAAATACTTTTTATATCTCAAAATTATAATTTTTTTCACTAAATCGCATGATTATCTATGAGTATTTAAAAAAACCGATTGTAAAAGTACTAAAATTATAACATTATAAAATCTAATATAAAGTAAGTACTCATATTTTATCCTAATGTTATGACTTTTCACCTATAATGTAATTCCTCCATTCTGGTTTACATGACGCCCTTTTCATTTTGTACATTTAACATTCCAAATGTATGGCATCATACTATTTTCTACGAATTTTATAATTTTTAAAATTTATATTTGATAAATTACTCTCGTTTAACTTTGATATGATGTTTGCTTTATTTTCAACTATTACTTTAATATTTTTTGCAGTTATTATTAATTATATTATATAAGTGAAATTAGTATTATAAATTCCGTATCAAATCAAATATTATTACATAAAATGAAATAAAAGAGTATTTCTTAATCTAGTTCGGCAAATTATCTTTGTGCAATACTTATTATTTAAGGGCTTGAGTGCTAACATTTAATACCACGTAAAACAGGACTGTCTTTTTGTTCAAAAGCAGTAAATCTCTCGAATAAAAGAACGCAATCGGAATTTTCGGAGAGTCCTTAGCTTTACGCTTTAGGGCTTTTTTCTACTTTTAGTCGGCAGAGAAGACGACAAAAAATGTAAACCAAAACCCAATTATTAGCGGCCATTTTCAAAAAAGTTCTTTAGTACTATGGTTTGGGGGAGGGACCAATCTGCAAGTAAAATAGGTTTGCTAATTATCTTAGGTTAAAAACTGCTCTTCTATCGTTATTACATGTCTACTCCAGAGAGGGTATTAGGTACTAATACATGTGGGTACATAGTGGTCCAGGTAGGAATTTACATTATTTTTCCGGCTATAGTTACTTTATCAGATACTTTTACGAACTTGATTGACTTTATGTTATAAAATAAAAACAATTTTAGTAGATGATTTTCAGTACTGTGATGACCATATAAATAATAAACTCCAAAGTTCCTCTCTTTATGAAGGTAAAAATTATTATCAACAGAAAGTAAAACTAAAATAATCACTAAAAATTGAATGCACGTGCAATCACGAGCTTCTAGTGTCCTTTTGTGCTGTGGCAGAGTTACTCGCCAAGAAAGAAGCTAGAAGGAGCAATTTTCAATCAAGTTGCCTAAGAAGCAGTGCCTCCTATGTTTGTCATGAACATTACATTTGTCGTAAACATTGATTACTATATATTCTGGATTGTAATAGAAACCTAAGTTTTGAATTTTCTATCAACTGCTACTGTCTACTCATATTAAGAATTCTATATCGGTGGGTTAAAGCCTTAAAGGGCACATGGTCTCCTTATATGCAGTTGGGCAATCCTCCCTTCATGAGCTAGCTTTTGAGGTTGAGTTAGGCCCAAAATCCATTTCTTCACATGGTATCAGAGCAAGCTTAAAAACGATCCGCCTTTAAGTTTTTTGCTTGTTTTCACTTATTTTCTCTGATTTCCTTGTGTCTTTTGCTTTACTATGTCGACTGATTCTCAGCACTCCACTGAAACTGCACCATCTTTGGTTACTGGAGGTACGTCTGGTATGGCTAGATCTGCTACAAAAAATATGGTAGATTCAGCTCATCCTTATTACCTTCATCCCTCTGATTCTCGAGGGATAAACTTGGTATCTTTAATGTTTGATGGTAAGAGTATGAAGGCTAGAGAAGAGCTGCGATTATAGCTCTTTCTTCTAAAAATAAGCTCGGATTTACTTATGGATCCTTAGCTGTTCCAGCTCTTGATTCGGGTCTTCGACAGGCTTGGACAAGATGCAATGATATGATGTTGTCTTGGCTCCTTAACTCCCTTTCCAAAGATATAACTGAGTATTTTGTACTCTCAAAGTGCAAAAGACATGTGGAGTATTCTAGAGGACAAGTTTGGAAAAACAAACGGAGCTAAATTATTTCAATTACAAAAAGAACTAATTGTTGTTACTCAAGAAAATTCTAGTGTCTCAACATATTTCACTCAAATGAAAAGCTTATGGGATGAATTGGATGCTTTAAACACTTTCTCTGCTTGTGTTTGTGCTTGTGATTGTGGAGCTAAAACTTTGTGCTTGTGATTGTGGAGCTAAAACTAAGAGTATAAAGCCACACCAAGATGAAAGGCTTTTACAATTCTTAATGGGTCTAAATGATGTGCTCATTGGGGTTAGAAGCAATATTTTACTGTCCTCCCCATTGCCTAGTATAGGTCAAGCTTGTTCACTTGTCATGCAAGACAAAAAGCAAAGGGAGATGCATGCTACATTTGTTTATCCAGGTGATTTAGCTTCTTCTATGTTGCTGATCAATAAGCGGAGATAGGAGGAAGTTCACTAATAACAGAGCACAGAAAGGAGTTTATGTCCCCTAAAAAGAACATAGATGTTTGCAACTTGCAAGAAAAGAGGTCACACCATTGATAAATGTTATAAGCTTCATAGATTTCCCACAGATTTTAAGTTCACAACATAGAAAATTAAGTTCCAGGGTCATGCTCAGGCTAATAATGCTTTTGAATCAAATGGAGAACTGAATAGAATGGTAACAATGCAGCAGATTCTAAGACTCTTAGCCCTGAAAATGTTACTCAATACAAAGCAAATTTTCTATATATCATCTTTTTAATATTTTGTCATGGTATCAAAGTCAGGCCTGCCCAATTTATTATTTATGATGTTGGGCCCCCTATATTAAAATTGCCCACGCACAAGATGTCCAGCCCTGGGCATGACGTGGGGTGTTAAGAGTCTCACATTGGTTGGTTAAAGGGTACATGATCTTCTTATATGGACTAACACAATCCTCCCCTCATGAGTTAGCTTTTGAGGTTGAGTTAGACCCAAAATCCATTTCTTTACAACTCATGATTTGTTATGACTTTTGTTGTGATACATAATTATTATCAATATAAGTATCTTTTCCGAATTTTTTTTTTTTAAAAAAAAAAAACTACAAAAGGAATACAATGTTATTTTATCTATCAGAATGCTTCTTATATATAGCAGCAAGTATTTTCTTATTTTTCAAAAAAACAAAAATAAGAAAAAAAGAGAAAAAAAAAAAAGGAACGGTGGTATATGCCGAAGTCCAGGAACATAAACTTTGAGTGCCTGGCTTTAATCTCAACCATGAAAACATTAAAGTACTATGTAGTTCCTTTTGTAGAAAATTATGTCTAGTTGTCTTTTCATTTACTGGGTGTTTCAGCGTGAACTAGGGTTTGCATTCTTTGTTCAAGTTGAATTGTTATATGTAACTATAGATATATAGGACCCACATTTCTTTTTGAAGAAAAACTGGTACTGTACACTTGCTATTGTCCATTCAGAAATGTCCCTAATGTGGGAAGCATAGCCACGAGTCACTGTTTGGCACATTTGTAGGTCATATCATCAAATTGGATTGTACACGAACACTTTTCTTATACGTCCTTACGCTCGGGTCACACTTATTATTGTTGTAAAGAATGGACAAGGGAAGGATTACTCAGGTTCACATATAAGGAGATCACTCATTTCATTAATCATCAATGCGGGAGTTTTTTCGTTCTTCAACACCCCACCGCACGCACCACGCCCAGGACTAGACATCTAGTGCGTGAGCAATTTAATTTGGGGGTCTAACATCGGGTGAGATGGGTCATGCTCTGTACCATGTAAAGAATGGATCATAGGCCTAACTCAACCCTAAAAGCTAACTCATGAGGGGAGAATTATCCAAGTTCATATAAGGAGATCACTCATCTCATTAACTACCAACGTGGGAGTTTTTTCATTCTTCAACAATGTATGGCTTTCTTTTCTCGTTTTCATCAGTGCTTGTGCGTATGTAGGTACGAAAATGAGTGTATACATAAATATGTTTGAAATATCAATATTACAATAACAATAATTATGTCTCAATCACAAATAAAATTGAGATCAGCTATTTTTTTAATGAAAGTTACCCACCCAGCCCTACATTAATATATATTAACTAAGAAACATTACAAATAAGGGGAACATAAAATCAAAGCCTCCAAACGGTTATAAAAAAACAAAAAATTACTTCTAGTTGTTGGTTTACGCCGTAGAAGTTCTATTGTGCAAGCACAAACAAAAAGACTACTTCAAGATAATAATATCCAAAACTGGCAGTAAATGGCTAAGGAGGTTCAAATAACCCGCATGTATGTTTTGCTGCCCTTATCTAAAGGATGAAATTTGCATGTTGTAACCATTTGTGCTACTTTATTTAAACGCAGTTCATATCGATACTATTCAACTACAAATAAAAATACCCTCATAGAAGTTTTCTTATATCTTCTAAACCTATAAATATCTGAAAATGCGGGATTGGGTATGTTGTATAAAAATATCTGAGAAGCTAAACCACGTACACCTATAAAGCATAAAACCTATAATAAAAATGCTAACATGTCTAAAATATGTTTTCAGTTAATAAATATGACCTGTATAAGAAGAAAAAAAAGATATATATATATATATATATATATATATATATATATATATATATATATATATATATATTTCTTCTTATGTGCCATCTTTCCCTAATTCGAATTATTGGCTCTTAAATTTTAAACATCTCCCCTTAAAGATAAAGGATTATAGTTCTTCTAGAGTTCTAGTTAATTTAATCTTTCGGCCTGAATCATAAGGCCCCGAATGTGGACAGTATGGTGCAGAGGAACCATACATTTAAATGTTCTACACTGCAGTTACTATAATATTAGTTATAATTTCATGGTAGATAAATGATGAATCCAAGACAAAGCAATGAATAGGAACGTTGAAGGCTTTAACATTTCATATTCTTACTCGGGAATTTCCTACATATAGTTGAAGCTCTAGTTATATTATTCTTCCATTATTTGACATCATTACTGAGTTCGTAGCCTAGACTAAAATAACTATCTGGAATAAAAATTTATGTTCGTTTAGTTCAAAACAAGGTTATCTCAAGTATAATTTCGAGATTATAATCTCAAGTATATATATTTATCTTAGTTTAGCTAATACCTATGATCAAACACTGGACACATAATTAATCCCAAATTTTATACTCCATTGGGATAACCCCTAATCCAAACCGCCCCTGAGTACTACTTGGTCGTTTTAAGCGTTCAGCTTTTGGAGGGACAATTTTCCATAGTAATTCCTAGATGGGGAATTAGGTCCTATAATCTATTGTTTATATTAGCATGTGAAAGGAAGGTTCACCAAACGCATCAAATCAAAAACAATTTAGGCAAGGAGTTATGCTATAATGTGCTGTATTTATAGTTTGAAGTGAAGCAGGAAGCATAAATAAAGAGGGATGAAATGACAGTATAGCACAAATATGGAAAGTTAGGTGAGTGATTAAAGTTTTGAGATTCCAGCTTTAATTTAGACTTGCTGATAATGACAAGCAGACATAGACTGTTAATTATGACTCCACGAGCAACCATTATGCATTGAGTACCCTTTAATCAATCCTAGCTCCCCACCGTACTACTGATTATTAATGTACATTATTTGACTGATGCAATGAATTCAAACCTGCTTGTTGAATTTAACCCCCGGTACTATATACTCCCCTCTGTTTTAATTTATGTGAATCTATTTTTTTTTAATCCGTGCTAAAATGAATGACCTCTTTTCTAATTTGAAAACAAATTCACTTTATAAAATAATTTACAGTCACACAAATATTCAAGACTTATTTTGAACCACAAATTTTAAAAATCTTCATTCTTTCTTAAATATTGTGTCCAGTCAAATGGGTTCGCATAAATTGAAATGGAGGGAGTATTAAGTATGTATTGTAAACACTAAGGTTGAAACATGCGTCAATAATTACTCTCTCCATTTCATATTTTGCGTGATTTTGTTTGACTAGAAACTATCAAAGGTTATAATGTATTGTTAAGTACTCTTCCACCCTCGAATAAACTCCATCTTCGTTCTGAAGAAGAGCTAAAAAGACCACTAACTGGCTCACCCCCACCCCGAGTGCATTTCTGTTGCGTTGGCCTGAGTAAGATCTTTTAGTGTTGACATTAGCCCAACACTGTCCAGGCCCATTGCTCCAACCCGGACCCATGGCCCACTTACTAGTTAATGAACATTTTACTTTTGCTACTTAGTCCTTATAATTTCTGGTGTTGTAATAGATATATAGGGGATGGAACATTCTAGCAAAAGATAAGAAAACAGATTCATTTTCATTTTTCTCTCTCTACAGATGAATAAACTTCTCTCTTCTCTCTCATACGAACCCTTAGGGTTTCTTGGTATATTTGTTGTATATCTTCGATGTTTTCACTTATAACATGGTATCAGAGCGGGAATTTCGAGATCCTCTCTAGATTCTCCATAGATCGATTGTATTTTTGATGAAATTTCTTCTTCGTCATTTTCACAATTTTCACAAAATCTGCTGCTTGTCGAATTTTTTCGCATACATTGCAATCTCTTCAAGATTTGTGGCTGGTTTACGTGTAGTCGACTGATTGTGGTTTGAATTCGAAGAAATTTGGGGAAAGTATGAAAATCTAGGGTTTTGATCTCGCAAATCTATGTTTCGATCGAAATTTTTGTGGTAACAAGGTGTGCAAATCATCGTGGTTTCCAAGGCCTTACTTCTTCATAACAATTTCAAATTTCTCTTGTTAGGATGCATTTAGGATTGATGTTTTAGTTGATCTCTCACCTGATCTTATATACCACGATACCTATTAGTATCAAATAATGGTACGCGCTAGATTCCGAGGATTTGAGGAATTTACAATTTCGACAAACCATCCGTTTTACGCGCATCACAGCAAATCATTTAGTTTCTCCCAAATTTGATGGTATTGGCTTTGTAGTTTGGCGAAAAAATATGTTAATCCGCCTTTTTTAAGAACAAATTAGGGATTATAACAAAGTTGATACTCCGTCTTCCCTCTACCCTTTCGGGGAGAGGTGTAACGAAATTGCTCGGATAACGAACTCACTTCTACGTAAATTGCCAAATGTGTTTTGACAACGCCAAAGATATTTGAGAGAGATTTGGCTCTTCTAATGGGTCAAAGTATATCCGGATTCGGAGGAGATTAGTGCTACCTCCCAAGGATCTTCTATGTTGTCTAAACTTCGTAGCCTTTGGGACGAGGTCAACAAGGACATGTACATGTGGAGCTTTGCTTTAAATTCATTGAGGAACTCTCTAAATGACTCATATTCTTATGCAATGATACAACACGATGAGAAGCAAAAAGAGAACTTTTATCTAGTTTCTCAAATGAATCGACTGCCCTTTGGTTCTTGCTACTACGGTAGTGGGCAAAACAGACTATGCCTTCAAAGGTTATTTTCTCGCAGAGTTCAATTGATCCTCCTACTTACAAACAACAATAATAGGTTCCATTTGATCCTCCTTCCTCCATACAACTCCAAATATTCGTTCATGGAAAAATGCCACAGTTTCCCTATGAAGTTCACAAAGAACAAGAAATCGCCTCCGTGTCTAAAACCGACTTCTACTTCTATAACGGCCCACTATCCCCTCCAACAAATGTTCAAGAAATCACTTAAGCACATCAAGGTTTCTGGGATTGCTTAATTTGGCATGTGTTTAGTCACCCCGAGGTTAATTCTGAGCTTTCCATGCATGTTTTACTTTAGGTTCCAATCCTCATTACGGTGCAACAAATCACTTCACAAAAATTTCCTTCACAACATTAAACCCCTTATTACACCTTTCTTAATTACTCTAAACGGTTATAAGGTTAAAGTAATTTCATCTTCCCCGCACCTTAGATCATGACTCTACACAATGTCTTCATATTTAATCTCATTTCTATTCACAAGTTACTTGTACAGTTTCATTGCAATGCACTTTTTTCAATATCTAGTTGCATTCTACGTGGCCTTCTGAAGAAGCAATTGGAAATTGGTAAAAGGAAGTATGGTTTACTATCTACTGCTGATTCATCTATGTCCTCCTGCCCCTACATTTTCTCCTGTTTCTAACTCTCCTATTCCTCCTAGAAGAAGTTCCAGGCCATCCCATTTCCCTCAACACTTATCTGATTTCATTTGCAACACTGTCCTTCCTTCTTCTCCTCCCCCTTTATCCCTTCCCGGAGTTATATTGACACTCTTGAAGCGAACCATACTTGGGACATTGTTCCCCTTCCTTCTCATAAGAAAGCCATTCTTGTAAATGATAAGATCAAACAAAGGTCGACCCCCCTAGGCTAGTTATTAGAGGTGACACTCAAAAAGAAGGAATAGACTATGCAGACCTTCTCCCCGGTGGTTAAACTGATGTCTTCTCTCCTCATTGACAATATTTCAACTTGATGTGAACAATGCCTTTTTGCATGGTGACTTGTCTGAGGATGTGTATATGAAGATTCCTCCTGGCCTTCAAGTTTCCTCACCTTCTTCTCCTTCTCCTCTGGTTTGCAAACTCAAGAAATCTTTATATGGCCTTAAACAAGCTTCCGATGGTTTTCTAAGGGAGGCTTTGCTATCTAAAGGCTACATTCCTAGCAAGAATGACTATTCCCTTTTCACTAAGTCGTCTGGAGATTCATTGGTTGTTCTTGTAGTCTATGTTGATGACATATTGTTGGCTGGTTCTGATTTGGCTGAAATGACTAACATCAAGTCTTTTTACGGATTCTCAATTTAAGATTAAAGATTTGGGCATGGTTCACTATTTTTACCGGGTTTGGAAGATTACTTCATGAATCAACACAAATTTACAACCGACCTTGGCTAATTTCACACTCACACCCCGTCATCGCCCCCCACCGGACTCTTCCGTGAAACCGGCTTTTGATGTTGGTGATCCCGTCGACCCCCGTAGACATAGAAAATGAATTTCTTACAACACACTAGGCCGATATATCCTTTAAGTCTTAGTCGGTTCCTCAACCGCCCTAGGGTAATATGTATGGTCTCTCGATTTAATTTTTTTTTGGGATATTTTTGAGTTAATTTTTCACTATTTCCGACCGGGTCATTTCCTCCTCGCGGAGATCTTCTTTGGATTTTATATTACTTTGGTGGCTGTCCTATCTCATGGAAGTGTAAGAAACAACCGACCGTTGCTTTATCAAACTTTTAAAACTTCCAAAAATCCGGTTTTCATGAACGCACTAAGCATATCGAGATGATTGTCACTATGTTCGTGATTGTTTGAATTCTTCACTCATTTCCCTTCATTATGTTCCCGGCTATTTAATTATGACAAAGGGTTGCCTCTTCATCACATTATGTTGGGCAGGGCAAAATAGGCCCATGCTCCAACCCGATGGCCCACTTAAGTTAATGAACATTTTACTTTTGCTACTTAGTCCTTATAATTTCGGTGTTGTAATAGTATATAGGGGATGGAACATTCTAGCAAAAGATAAGAAAACGAACATTTTCATTTTCTCTCTCTGACAGTCAATAAACTAAACTCTTCTCTCTCATACGAACCCTTAGGGTTTCTTGGTATATTTGTTGTATATCTTCGATGTTTTCACTTATAACATTTAGATCATGAAACTTCATACATTAGCATTGAGTAAGATCTTTTAGATCATGAAACTTCATACAATAGAATTCAATCTTATGGCCTAAGATGTAAAAGGAAGTAAGGTCGTATGTCCCTCTCCAATGTTTGTATCTTTTGTTCTGGAGTTATATTGACACGGTAGGGGTCTTGCGAACCCAACCCCCCGCAGGAGGTGAAACCATCTGGTGAATGATTTAGTCCTCCATCCTCAAAGGTCTCTAGTTCGAGCCTCGGCTATGAATTCGCTTTTCATGGGGACGCTTTATACACCTACAGTTCCAGGAACAAATTCAGTTTGCTCGGACCCTAAAATAAGTACGTACAGAAGAAGATCTTGGTTGGCTAAACACACAGTTTAAGAAAATGAATAGTATTTTAAGTTTGTAATTTTAAATATGTCATAACATTTTTGTGGCCGTAAAACTTTTAAAACTTCAACTTAAACATGACATGACCATATGACATTCGCGTGGCTATTTAAAACTTGCCATTAAGGGCAAAATATGAAATCTAAGTTGAAGTATTTCCACGTTTAAGGAGGAGTGTTTAAGGAGACAAAAAAGAACATTGGGTCACATAAACTGGAGGAAGCGGTAAGAAATTGCAACTATAAGTTGAGCTTCTACATTTCTAGCTACCCCAATAGACTCTGCCACTCTGGTAATTGTATAACTACTAGTACTATGATTGAAGAAAGAAGTCTATATTTATGAATGCTTAGGACCTGTTTGGCCTATATATCGGCTAAAAACTGCTTATTTTGAAAAGTGTTTTTCTTTTAAAGTGCTTTTCAAAGAAGTACTCTTTATAATCAGTTTGTGTTTGGTTAATTCATTTGAAAAGTGCTTTTGGCTGCTTTTAATAATCAAATTATGTTTGGCTAATCTTCTTTAAAAAGTACTTTTGAGTGTCAAATTACGAAAAAAGACAAGTATCAATAAACATTTACTATCAAGATTATTTTATAAAGAGAAATTATTTTAAATAGCTATTATGAAAGACTCCAATTAAGGTTTTACTTTCAACTAATTAAAGTTTAAAAACACATATTAAAACTTTTAATTAATATAATACATAAATAAATTAAAATTAAATATTGATATAATATCAACACGATGATTTAAATATACTAAAAAACTACAATCAAAATAAAATTTAAAATCATTCCACAAATTAAAATTCAACACAAATAAGTAGAATCCTTTATACATCACAGAGATTCTCAATGATTTTATCCCTAATAGATTAATGAGGGATATACTCGGTAAATATGTATTTATGGTAGGGATATTTTTGTCTTGAAGAAAATTAATTTCTGTGTATGTGTCTGCTTTTTTCAAGAAGCAGACTTGAACGCAGAAAAACTGCTTCTGCTTCTACTTAAACGCAGTTTTACTAATTGGTCAATCACCTCAAATATCCAAAAAAAAAAAGTTTTTTTTTTTTTCCAAAAAAAAACATTTTTGGCCTTAAAACCACTAGTCCACTAGGCGAAACAGGCTCTTAGTCCTCTCATTTGTGCCTAGTTCCAATGGAAATGTTATTACTGAGTTTGGACCAACCCCTAAATAAAACTTGTAAGCAATATATTGAGATTTACACTGATATACTCAATCATTAAATTCAATATATCTTTATTTGTCTGGAAGTATCTTTTGAACACTGCTTAGAAATTAGTTTTAGAAAATTGAACTTTGGTGCATTTTCATATCGAGATTGTCAGGTCAACTATTAGGTTTAGTTGAAGTAAGATGGTTGTCCACAATTATAGGTCCCGTCAGCGTTTCCATCTTTACAGGGAAAAAAAAAAAAAAGAATATTCTTTTCCTTGATCAAAAGAATTCTCCCTACAATTGTAGACTTTTGAATAATGGTGGTTCTGGAGGATTGTGTAACAGCATTACCACTTCACAATTGAGGAAATATCATTTGGTAGAAATTCAATTATTGTGATTAGGTTCACTTTTTGGACGGTTAAAAGTTGAAGATTAAGCGTCAGTTCTTAAGATACCGTGTTAATAAGGATGTGATTACTGATAAGTGATAATCCAATTAAACACATCTACAAGACTACACAACCTAGAACTATAGTTAATTATTTCTTAAAGGATTCAGCAGTTCCACGCGACTAATGTTATTTCAGTGTTACTTGTGTAAATGGTCTTTTTTCTTTTTTTTTTTTTCCCTTATGTTCCTGATTAGCATTATCGATTCGAAGTTTAATCACATCACAACATTAATCTATTTCTATCTATCTATCTATCTATACTATTTTAAAAGCATGAATATAAATGTTGGTTGATCAAAATATCCTTCAAATATTGAACAACTTTTATACTCTTAAGTATTTAATTACTACTTGTTTTGCTCAAAGAGTCTCAATTTGATAGGATATATGTCGTAGCATGTAATTTGTTTAAATACTAATCCTACTTGAATAATAACACTGGACAAAAGAATGAACTTGGACAGAATTCCAACTCCAAATCCTTTTCAACGAAATAGACGTATGTTCTTAGAGTTCCGTGCCAATTCCACAAGGACAAATTAAAATTTCAACATTATGAGTTTTGAAAATCTAGAATTCCATTGTAGTTATCATGGAAATTAGAAATTGATAGACTTTTATCATTAGTTGTGTAGGAGGAAGCAAGCAGCATGTTGTGTTGGAAAGTATACTCTTTGGAATTATAATTAACTAATAATCAATAGATATTACTAAACTAGAATACATTAATATTTGATAAAACAGTTGTTTCCATTAATATTTAAAGATAACAAATGAATTTCTTATTTATTGTTGTATTCAAGTACTTAGCTTATTCCAAAAATATATAATTTACAGGCTCTTTAGTCATAGACGATAGACAAGTAGATTTCACTAGTGGACATATAACTTCGAGTTTATTATCAAAGAAAAGCACAAATATATATGTTGGTTGACCAAAATATCTTTCAAATATTGAACGACTTTTATGCCTTTTTGAAAGCTAGATTTTCCATTCATGAAGTAATTTAAAGTTGGATATAATTGGATTATTGGACATAGTTCTTTTTGGACTTAACATCACGCCAATGTAATCCTAATTGATAGGATTCTTTTAGGATATAATTCTAATTGGTTTTCGACAACAAGACTAACAACAACATAATTCTAATTCTTCTTGGATAGAAACAAGTAATTAAATATAGCAAGAGCGCTATGAAGCGTCTATTGCCTCTATATAATACAGTGAGAGTTTCATCATTGTTTTCTCATCAACATTACACAAAAATGTCAAGACTGATTAACGGGTTTTTAGAGGTAATTTCCATCTTTTCCTGTCATTTAAAAAAAAAATGGAACTATCTAACAGCTAAAAGCAATTGAAGATACAATCTTTTTTATACATGTTGTGGGATTCCTCCAAATTTTTATTGGTTTTGAAGAGGAGGTAGCATCTTTTTGCATGAAAACTAAAGTGATTAATGGTATTTTGTTATCTGTTTTTCATGAAACTGATGATTTAATGAAAATCTGATATATTCGTGCAAAGCACGCACATAGAGACTAGTACTATATTAAAGCATGAAGGAACTTAAAAATGTTGATTGAACTTTTTGTCCTTCATTAAAAGACTCTATAATAGACAAAATTGTCATGTACTATTTTCCTATTAATTAAATATTATCTATTAAATATATTTTTAGTTGAACTATTATTTAGGGAGTCCTACTACTTAGGACTTCAAAATCACTTAGGGTTTCATGTCTTTTGACTAAATTTTGATGTGTCATAATTCACGGACAACACTTCTAATCAACTATATTTCGCTTATTATATCTTTCCTTATTTCAACAAACAATAATTCATCAATTGTTTTCCAGAAACTACCATGAAGCTAACGAAAATAGTGTGGTAATAGTTGTAATGGAATGTCATTTCTTTGTCAGGTCTACCAATTAACGATACTTGTGTAGAATTGTTAAACCAAAACAATTTCGGATAAGGTGGAGAGACGATCACTTCTACAAAATTGTCATTACTATTTTTTACAAAAATGTAATATAAATTATAGTCCCAATAAATTTTAGTTATTAAAAGTTTTCTTATTTGAACATATCCTAAAATTTAGAATTTCAATCAATTTAGAATTATATTTTATATAAATCCCTTCCTTCCTTGAATTAAATATCACAACTAAAATACCTCACATGTTATGCCTTCATCTTCTTTTTTCACATTTCTTCCTTTTTTTTCTGTTTCTTTTGTCACGTTCCTCTTTTCTTCCGCTGCAAATTGATTTAACTTGGTATTTGTTTTATGTTATATAAATTATTATCGTTTTTCTTCAATTTTGAATTTATATTTGTTTTACTTTGCAGCCACATAACATGAAGACAAAAGTAAATAGAATCAAACGTTTATTTTTTCTTTTTTGAATTTGCAGTAGGTGATTCAATTATTAAGTCTTATATTGCTTTTTCTTTATCCCCCCCCCCCCCCCGCCCCCCACCAGTTATATTGTTTCTATCCACTCTTAATTGAGGTCAGTATCTCAGTAGTTTCTTAGCATTATCAATTGTTTATAGATTTTACACTTTTATCAGTTAACGGCTAATTTTTTTTTCCTTCCGTATTTAATAGATTTAGGAGTCTTTAATTATTATTTGCTAATAAATCTTAAAGTAACACTCGAAATCTTCCATCAAGATATCGAGAGCCTTAAATTGCAGGTGGAAAAGAGGAAAACTTAAAACCAGGAGTTGGCATAGTTGCCGGAATACTACAATTTTGAGGGTTTAAGGCTTTAGAATTGCAAGTTTGATACTCTCTTTACTTTCTCCATGTTTTGGTTGGATTGAGAACTAATTGTAACTTTGGTTTATCTTTTTGTATGCTTTCTCCATAGTTATTTTAATACAATTCAACAACTAATTTTTGTTTATGGTTATGAAACATTGTTTACTTTAGGGTCATCAACTTTAGACTTTTAAATTATCTAAAATATTTTAGTTCTAAATTCATTTTGGTGATATTATTTAGTGATTTTGATATGAGCTTTGATTCAAATTCCTGTTAAACAATAATCATGGAAGCTAAATTTGAATTATTACTTTTTACTATTAAAAAGGGAATAGAGACTGCAATATACATAAATACGTATTTTTCGATTACCTTTATATTTGAATTTTAAATATTGACAAGATTTCAAGTGAAAATTTTGAAAGTAATTTGGTATCATAAAATAGCTGAATAGTTTGTTATTTTTTACAATTGAGATCTATAGTAATTGTGAGAAGCGTTGCGTGGCATATTTGAGGTTTTTTTTCCTGGGAAAAGAAAAAATGTCGTAAGGTGAAAAGATTAGAGAACAAGACAATAAGTAGGAAACTCATTCTTTAATATCCAACATAACTAAAGATAATTAATAGTCATGGACATGCAAACAATAATAGATCTTTAATAATAAATTTCACACTAGACAAAACAGTCATTTAATTATTTTTCTAATAATTAGAAATACTCATTCAATTATTTCCTAATATTAGGAACTCAAAATCAACCTGAGTCATGAGTTAGGTAAACATTTCAAATAAGGAAAGATTAACGAGTAAAATTTTGATGATCACTAAAACGGGAGCAATGGAAAAAACATGAAAAAATAGAGGTAACTAATTCTAAGGAAGAGAAATAAAAATGTTATTATATAAAATAAAGAGAATAATATTGTGAGTTAAGGTCTGATCCTATGGTAATTAGTTTGCTTATTTCATCATTTATGAGCAAATTTTTGACCCAAAAAAATTACATTAATCTCATTAATTAGAGCATATAAAGCACCAAACCCCCAAAACAAAAGGTTGGGAGGTAGAAAAAAAAAGTATATATCAACTTATTTCACTACGAAACAAATATGAATTAGAGATGAAAAGTTAATCCTATGTACCGACAGATTAGTGGTATAGTTAGTTACGAGCAATTTAGCGATGGCTTAACGACGAAGTTCGTAGCTAAGCTATAGTGTTTGTTGATAGATGAGGTACGCGCTTTAGTCACGCGCAAAGCGCGTACGCTGAATCTAGTAAAAAAAAAAGTATAAGGACGACAAGATGCATAGCAGGTTGTCTCTTCATCAGTAATCAAACAAGAAAATATTAAGGGGAAATAGCAATTTTAGTCCCCGTATTATAGATTTATTCAAGTTTTGGTCCCTTTATAAATCGCCTAAGCATAGTTAACCTCCAATTAATATAAACGTGTGATTTTGATCTCTCAAACTAATGAAAGTTAAAAACTTGACGGAATCATTAATTCTAAAAATATAGAAAATTAAAAAAAATCTAAAGTGAAGGTTAGTTTGTTTAGAAGGCTAACATCCAGCCTCCGATGACGAGCATGAAGGTCGTCATCGTCATCAACTCACCCCATCCAATGCAAATCATAATAAAATTAGTTCAAAAAAAATTCTTGACATTCCTCTCTGTTTTATGGATTTTCTTCAAGATATGCATTCTTTTGGACTTTATGTAGCACCCCTTTTTGGGAGGATGCTACTTACGAAACAAAAGTAAATTTCATACTTACAATGCTCAGAAAAATTTTATTTAATAAGATATTCACAATAATTTAGTAGCGGTAACAGGCCTATGTGAACAAGTTTCAAAATGCAACATCTCAACTGTTACACCCCGGAAAAATTCGCCCTACCAAGGGTGGGGTGTGACAAATCGGTAACGATTCTGTCCTAAGGGTTGTCTGAACAAGCCACATTTATGAGCCAACGTTTATAGCAGGCTACGGGGCATCTAGAATCATTGACCTTTCTTTCCATCTTAGATCGTGTGATAGAGCCGATGCGGACGACGAAAGATGAAGAGATCGGCCACGGTGGGGGGTTATAAACGATCTAACAGGAGGAGCCTCGGTTATTCTATCAGCGGGGCGATCCCTCAGGACCCAACGGCATCTAGGACTCCCGGGGATTGACCTTTCTTTCCATCTCCCCGAGGCCAGATCGTGTGATAGCAGCGAAGTCTAGTGTTACTTGACATTAGCCCTGGCTATCCACGGCCGTCGGTAAACCAGAATCCTTTATATCTCTCGGACTCGACGAGAAAGATGTGAAGGCGGACGCGAAGATGATGACGAGATACACTTTCGCCTTTCCACCGGATCGGACTAGAGACCGATCGGATACGGTATATGAGCCTTTATTGGAATTTTCTATGTATGTGTATTTGCGTAGATTATTACTTAACGAGCGAATGCGAGCGTAAATCCAGTAGATAACTAAGTATTTATAAGTAACGGCGATCAAGGTGTTTTTGCCGTCATTGGGAATCTAGGAATCTCGGACGAAAAGTAGTCATATACATAGGTGAAGGGTGGATATTGAGGATTGAAAAGGCCAAAATAGTAATTGTGTAGTCGGAAGAGTAAGAGACCCTTTCTAATTCGGAGGGAGATGCGTTACGAGAATGTTTTGGAATCCTTCAACTTGCGGAGATGAAGGTCATGCGGTAAGGTGTGTGCGGCGAACGATTAACGCATCCATTTCATCGAGTTTTAAGCGTCTTTGGGGTGAGAGAAATATTAGGATGGGTGTGTTATATCCCGTATTTGGAACGTTGGGACGATTTGGGTTAACTATGATAAGTTAGGGTCAGGACCATTCCGGGATGCGAAGTCGAAACGTTTGACCTTCGGTTTTGTCGTAAGACTTAAGTGTGTATGATTTTATTGACATGGAACATTTAGAAAAAAATTGGGACCAAAGATGGAATATTTGGAAGTGACTTATTGAAAGAAAGAGAGAGTAAACAAGGCCATGTGGCCGGCCACCTTGGAGTGGGCCATGGCCACATGGTTGGCCATTATATATGTAATAAGAAGATGACTTAAGGGACCATTTCTTCATCATCTCAAGACTTAAGAAAAATCAAGAACCTTGGAGAAAAAAACCACCAACCATTCGGCCAGAAAGAGGAATTTCAAGACCAAGATTAAGCCATCCCAAAATTATTTCTTCTAAGCAAATCTACTAATTGGAGGTGTTTGATAACGTGGAGTTGTCTTTCAAGCGTTGGATTACTCGTTTTCATCCTTGGCCAACTTTAGACAAGTGAAGAAGTTGTGAAGGAAGGTAAGTTTAATCTTGTTTTCATGAGTTATGGAAGGTTTATGTGTGTTGTAGTATGATAATATGGATGAAATTCATGAGATATGGTATGTTAGTGTTGTAGCCGTGTGGTGTGTTGTGTAGTAGTAGTAATGGATTAATTGTATTTAGTGTGTTTGCGTGTTGTTATGAAGTGTAGAAATGGATGGAAGTCATGGAAGTTGTGTGATGTTGTTGTGGCCGAAAATGGACAATCTTGTATGTTAAAGAATGAACTTATACTATGTAGCATGTTTGGTTATTGTAGAGTGTTGAAATGAATGAAAATCATGAAGTATGTATGTAGGTGTGTTGGCCGAATATGGCCCCTTATGTGTGTCAAGAAATGAATTAGTTTTCTTGGAATTTTGGTTGTTGTTGTTATGTGGATTCTATGTTGGAAATAAGAGTTTAATGACTCAAATTAGTATTGTAAGTGTTATTGATTTGGAAGATTTGGTGCATTTAGTGTAATTTTTATATTTATGGAAATGACATGGTTAGAGTATGGATTGTTGGAGCAAATCACGATTTGAAATCGAGTGTTAGAGTTGAGGTTCTCGGGTTTGGGAACAATTTCGGGTGGATTGGAGTATTTGTTGGATTGTTGGAAATATTGTGTGAATTGTTTAAAGAGTTCTTGAATATTGTTTGAATGGTTTTGATTGATAATTGAATATGTGTTAGTTTGATTACATGTTGGTTTGTATGTATGTAGTTGTAGTGAGCATAATTGGAATGTTGTTGGAATGTGTGGAGAAGAATTTTTAATGTTCGAATGCGTTTCGAATTGATTGTGGATATTGTTGGAATGATTGTTGGATGTTGTGTTGTTGAATTTGAATTGCTACCTATTTTCGGAAATATATAATTATGTGTTAGTTTGGAAATGAGCTTCTAAATGCTTGGTTTACGTTGGGTATTTATTGATGTTGTGATCTTGGAGAACTCGAGATATAGGTTTGATTGGAGTGTGCGAATATGTAAAGCTTAACTCTTCTTTCTTTTGGCATGTCTTAGTTGAATATAGGCTACGATACGAGCCTCGAGGAAATTCCATTCTCACAATCCGAGCAAGTCTATGATTCGCGTTTGTCTCTCGGTATTCGTACGTTGATGTGAGAAAATATTGGCTTTGATGTTTTCGGAATAATTGATTCTTTTAAAGTTGCATAAAAGTTTGGTTTTCAAATGAAATTTATTCTTAAACGATGTTGAAACTACGGCCGTAACTTTCACGTAAAAGGCTCGGATTGCCTCGATATCATTGTGGGAGGTTATGACGTGTGATGAGTATGTTTTCCATAGGCGGGCCCGGCTCGGTTGATACTCGTCCGTGGGTCCCGCGACCTTCCTTTGTACATTTACATCGTGACGTTTGAAAGAGTTTGGTATGACGATTTTCCCGATTCCCAGGAACCTATGATAACGATTTTATGCATATGGTTACTCGTATCTTTCATAGATCCCGCGCACTATGATATATTCCGGTTATAAATTGTTATGGAACCGATCATAAGTAGGTCGCGGTTCCAGGTTATCGCGTGTTATGTTGTGTGATGGGGATACGGAGATTTGAAATCTTCGTGGTTGGAAATTTTTTGGAAAGTGCCCTTATGCATGATTTGTATTTTGAAAATAAACACTTTGGTATTTTGGATAAATACTTACTTTCCCCCCCCCCCCCCCCGTTTAAGTATAGTATTTGTTTACTACATTTCCACCTTTGCAACTCGCGTATTTCGATATCCGGGGGGCATATATGCCCGTGCATCACGGCCTAGTGCTCCTTCTATCCGAGGGTATATATGGATGCATTTGTATGTATTTGTTCGGGCAATAGTGTTTGGAATATTATATGTTTTGGGCCGATGCGCCATTTGTTAGCCTTGATATATATATATATATATATATATATATATATATATATATATATATATATATATATGTGTGTTTGAGTTTGAGAACATTTGTATTCGTGTAAGCCGATATCCTTGATATAGTCACGGCTATTGGGTCGTGACGGCGACCACAGGAAGCGTAAAAGTTCTATAAATTTAGGTAAGGACAAATGAAAGTGTATCCCGAGAAATTGGAGTATGCGGGGTGGTTGGAAATCATAAGAGGTCGCGTAGGACGAGGCGGACTAGACCGATTGAAGAGAAAGAAGGTGCGTCACGCGGCTCAGAATTAGGATGCGTTTTGAATAGTGTTTGGAAATACCTTGTAAGCGAGGCGTTAGAAAATATATATATGAATGCGTATGATATCCCATATATGGCTGTATCAGTGGGTATGTGTATCCCAGCAACTGACGCTGCGGTATATTGAAGGTATTGATCAAACAGGGTGGTAAAGTTCAAGTGACAAACGTTATCAGGTAAGCTGATGTTATTTTCGCTACAGGTTAGGTTTGGAGAGTTCTAATGCAATGACATCTGGAAAGGAAAGAAAGTGAGTATATGGAAGGTAAGGAGATCAAAATGTCGAAAAAGTAAGAAGAAACATGAGTGAGTGAGGCCTCCAAGGAGACGACGGGCAAAGCACGGGACTATTTGGGTAAAAATTCGAAGGTAGGCATGTGAAAGGGATAAAGTGTGGTAGTATGGAACAAAAGAGGAATGTGTAGGGTTAGAGAACAGATTTCGATAAGTGGGGCTAAAAGGATAGTGACCACGATAAGGAATGTGAAGTAAGAGAAAGAATGATTAGGCCTTGCAACGATGCTAAGAGATTTCCAACTCTCAAAAGATATATTTATAAAGGGATAAATGTGTAGCCATATTGATATGGTTGCCCCGGATATAGAGAAGCTTTCCTAAAAGGTGACTTAAGAATAGAACGGATTTGCAAGTTTAAAGGAATATTTCACGAACTTCAGAGCCGATACTATAAATAACAAGAGAAGAAGGGCGCTCAAGGAGGAAAGAACTCAAGGAAGGTTAGGGATGAAAATAGGGAAGGTATACCAATGGACTGATCGAAAAAAGGAGGAGAGCATTTAGCAGCAAAGTAACTAGAAATCTTTAACCATGGGAGTAAGAAGGATACTTTAACGAGTTGGCGGTAGGAAATCGATCAATCACCGAGATAAGAACGAGGATGATGGGGTGACACGTGTAATCAAAAAATTAATGACATGGGACAAGAATTCACCAGTAAAGCGAGAGAGATGCGATCATAGAGGAAATAGAATGAAATGTGAGGAACTTATGTGGAAGATAACCCGGTCATAGCGTCAGAAAGACGGGTAAAGGCTTGATGAACGAGGTTGGAGAGAGTGTACATTGTAAGAATTCCGTGCTAAGAGCAAGAAGTAGCAGGACACTCGGAAAACTTGGATGCACGAGTGATGCAAACGCATAGTTAAGAAGAATTATGAGCAAGTGAGATAGACGGGCGAAAGGACTAGTAGTGGATCGAAAGGTATGGAATATTGACAAAATGATATGGTATAGACATAAATGGAAGAAGAACTCAGGGTAAGAAGTCTTAGAGATGTTATAAGCAAAGTCGGGAATAGAGACGAGGAGTAAGGTATAGTCGAAGACTTCATAAATGACGTGGTGAATCTCGATGCCCCCGTTAACTTGTGTGTCAGAAAAACCACTAGTCATAAAAGACAGAGGTGTGAAAAGACGGAAAAGAAGGCATCAGAATTGGATCTAACCCTTATAAGTGTTCCGATTGGATACAAGAGTGTGATTAGCAAGAAGATAGATAAGTCAGACCACACGATGACGGAACCCCGGCCTTAAGACGATCGTGAGGGGCCACAGATGATTGTCGAAGGTGATGGGTACTCAAAGGCTATTGGCGTATAAGGACCTCCTTAATAAGGGGGGAAGAACATATTATATTAGACTTAAAAGGAATTATGACATTTTCAAGCTTCGGAGGAGGAAATTTATTAGCTCGGGGTGTATTGGCATATCAGGAAGGTATCAAAAAGGAGTAGACACAAATCGAAAATAAGTGAAGCCATGAGACGAGCATAGGAAGGAAGTATGGAGGACACGCTTAAGAGAATGCTTCACGCCGACATGAGCTATAATATTTCTAGACAATGGTTTGAATCCCTCATATCGGGGAAAAGATTTGGGGGGTACTTAAGTATGTAGTGACATGTCCTAAAGGGTAATAAAGAGAGCAAGAAAGGTCTCCAAGCTGAATCCACAAAGGGGTGATAGAGAGGATGACGAATCCAAGAATGACGACAAAAAGGGGATTTTAGCACGGAAGGGATAACAATTGTAACAAAAGCAACAAAGATTGGTAGTTTGGTAATTTTTTGAGGAAAGGAAGAACGCTGCTCTTGTGAATGGAAATAAAAGAGTTCACCGGATATTAGAAAACATTTCATGGATCACTAATTATACTGAATATGAGAGTATATGCTATGGAATTATATGAACCGTCAACGTGAAGCTATGCCCAACTACAAGTGCAAGAGGGTCACATCAGAAAGTCAATAAGGAATAACGACGGATGAAGCGACCGCCGGTACAAGGAAATCGAAGCTAGATATATATATGTTGCAAGAAAGTCGGAATGGGGTAAGCATTACCGTAGTCCTATGCTTCTGGGATTGTATCGCAAGATGTCAGAGAAGGAGGTTACAGAAAAAGTTGTGACAGGAGCTCAAAGATGTTGTGAGCTACCATTTAGTTTGAACTCGGACTATGAGTTTGCCATAAGTGTAACTATACTGCGAAGGATAATAAATGGCGAAGAAACATTACGTACATACGTATTTCAGCTATTGATATAACTGGCCTTGGAAAGGAACTGGGAGGAATAGTTTAAGGAATATAGCCATTATGCACATTAGCGACAAAGTAATGTTGAATAAGCAATTGGAATGTAAGGGTAAGAGAAAAGACGATGTGAATATAAGGGAATAAGGAGCGACTAACGAGCTACCGTGGTACGATACATACTTAAAAATCAACTAGTATAAAAGGATAGCCCTAGATGGTACCGAAGGAGTAAACGCAAAGAGGACGCCATATATGAGAAAGGTAATTGCCCACTAACAAGGAAATAAGAAGCGAGAAAAAGAGACTACTTATGGGATGCCGAATAGTTACGGCACGGCAAGTCAAGGCTACAATAATGGAGACAGAGCGAGAGCGAGATACTATTAAATTCCGATCATGTACACGAGGGCAAAGAAGTGAAAGAAGTTGACTGAAGGCAATAAAAGGTTTAAGGAAGAAAGAGAAGGCCGACCCAAGTTCTAGTTTAAACAACGGTAATCGGACCCTAAAGGGAGAATAACTGTTCTAAGGAATCAAAGATGATGTCGTGGGTTGGCAATACTGCAACATTCGAGGACGAATGTTCCTAAGGGGGGAAGGATGTTACACCCCGGAAAAATTCGCCCTACCAAGGGTGATTAACTAAAAAAAAAAAAATAGAAATATCCATCAAACACATTAACATTTATCAAACACACAGTAGAGAAATATTTTTTATGCTACAACATCTAAGGCTCATACCAAGCATGAATCCAACTCCCAATCCCAAATACAAACTAGTTATGTTTTCCCAAGTTCAACATAAGTACTAAATTTAAAATATTACAAGACTTGGGCATGAACACTCCCAAAATAGTCAAGTCATTCAAAGAAAATCAAGTTACAAAATATTAGTATCATGACCCAAATTTCATTCAAAAATGCATATTTAAGTGTATCACATGGATCACGTACAAGTCCCCAAAAGTATACAAAATGAACATGCTCATGCAAATGTGATCTGCATCTAAGCTTCCAAATAATCTACTTCAAATGGCCATCCTTAAGTCTCCCTTGGAACATTACCTACGATAGTAACAAACTATCGCTAAGCATAAAGCTTAGTTGCACATAAACTTAACTAACATTTCATATCAAAAAGTATGCTATGTAAGGAGTACAAAAATAAATTCTAGAAATGAGCATACCAAAATCAAATATCAAATAATAAAATAGTTTAATATATCAATATTCAAAATCTCAAATGTGAAGAAGCTTTTCCAAAGCTAATTCAAAAAGGTCCACCGATTAGTTAATTGAATAGTAAGCTATGTATCAAATGTGAGTGCAAGAAGTAAATTCAAGACATAAGCGTATCCGATTTATCATCAAGCACTTAATCAATGTACGACATTTCAAGAGAACCACCAAACCATAAGATAGTTCAAAATACTAGTTCAAGATACTAATATTTCAAATACCAAGTGTCAAGAAAGCTTTCAAAGCTAATTCATAAAACGTCATTCAATTAGTTAATTTAATAGTGAACTACATATCAAAAAAATGAGTACAAGAACTAAATTCAAGGAATAGACTTATCAAAATAAGCTATGTACGATATTCAAGAGAATCAAATAGTAACCCAAGAAGTAGTTCCAAATAACAATATTCATATCTCTAGTGTCAAGAAAGCTTCTCAAGTTAATTCGAGAAAGTCATTTAGTTAGTTAATTTCGCCCAACACATACGTCATGTCATCACATCAAGCATAATCAAATAACTAGAAGGATCGAAGTCCAAATCAAGAAGGGTCGTCACCCAATAATCAAGAGAATCATGAGCCATGTTGAAAGTGGCTTTCCTCTCATACTCGAGAATGGACAAAAGTCCATCATCAAGACGAAATGTAAATCCAAAGCCAAGACGGGCAAGATCCAAAATCAAGAAGGGCGTCCCAATGATCAAGAGATCAAGGACCATGTTGAAAGTGGCTTTCCACTCATACTCGAAAATGGACAAAATTCCATCGTCAAGATGAAATGTAAATCCAAAGTCAAGATGGGCAAGATCCGAACAATACCATGAGGTATGTCATTATAAGTGACAAAGTCACTATCACAAGAAGGACAATGTCCCGACAAGAATGCAATAATGCTCAAGCAATCCGTATATGTGGGCAAATTAAGTCGTCTTACAAAAATACTTCCCATAACACCAATGTGATTTTAACATACTCATAACTCAATTACAAAATTATACCCTCAATGATAACATTATCATATCGAAGTGTCTTAAGATATTCTTTCTCAACCAACAAAGCAAGCAGACTATTAAAGTAGCAATATAATCAATATAACAACAATTTAAAGTAGATACTATTTGACCAAAATTCAAGCTTCTCACAATATCTCAAAGCAAATAAATTGAAGGAAAAGTTCAAATTTAAGTGCAAACTTTGGAGCTTTAGTGCTTCTAGAGCTCAAACAAACATCAAGAAATTATAAATCCCCAAAGCAATGATCAAATAAATATGTCAACTTTCTTAGCCAATTTCCCTTAGCTTGTACAAGAGTATATATATACACGTCAATAGTGTGAAGTAGCTTGTAGCTCAACCAAAACAAGTCTTGTTGGTGATTTAGTGGGAGAATTTGATAAGAGGATAGTAGTTTTTGGGGTCTCCTTTTTCTAGAGAGAATGAAATTTGAGGAGGTGGAGAGATATGAGCCCAAAAGGTATTATATATTCCTTGGATAAGGATTGAAAGAGAAGGTGGCTGCCCAGCTTTTATGTTTGGATAAACATGAAAGGGTGGTTACCCAAAATGTTAAATATCTATTTGATTTCTTAATTTACTAAGATAATAATAGTAGGAGTAGTTTACATAACTACATCATAACACTTCAAACAAGTTCCAAATATCATCAAATTCACGTTCAGAAAGTGCGAAGTAAAATATACCCTTACTATCAAGATATGGTCAATCAAAAATTCAAGAGTTAGTTAAAAAAAAAAAAAAAATAAAAAAAAAAAAAAAAATCGGAGTGTTACACTTTATCTTCCTGCTCTATCAAATGTTGTACCCACAACTATGCCATGGGAGTTTAGCTTTTTTCAAGAGGAGCTTTCGCCTGCCTACCAATTAAAAATGTCACGGTTGATCATCAACGTTCATGACCCAAACACAGTATTCACATCATAAACAGTTGTTCCTCCCCCTTTAGGATCTGCCTGCCGCTAGCTGGATGATAACTTGATTCGTCGATTTGTTGTATTCTTCTTTTTCTTATCCGTATTTTATTTCTAACTTTCTGTTAATTATGTATAGGTAGAGCACAACTCTCGTAAGGATTTAATTCAACCAAAAAATTAAAAATGTTACAGTTATAAAGAAATTGAAAACTTTAGCTCAAGACTTCTCAAGCAAGCAGATGAAGACGGAACTTAGTCGACCTCCCATTTTTATTTTTTTACCCCGAAATTCTCAAGAACTTAGAGCCAAATCACCCTTTAAGCATTTACCGTTGAATCATATTCTTATTTTTTTTTCTTTTCTTATTAGTTTTAATTAATGATTCCGTTAAGTATTTAACTTTTATTGGTTTGAGGGATCAAAATCGCACGTTTATATTAATTGAAGTTTAATTATGCTTAGGCGAATTATACAGGGACCAAAACTGAAATAAAATATTAAATAAATGAGCTGGTTCCACCTGCAAATTAAATACGATTCTATTGATTTATTGTCCATAAATTTTCAATCGTTAGAACGAAAGGCCAAATATACCCTTGTATTATTGGAAAAGGGTTCAATACGCCCCTCGTTATATTTTGGATCCAAATATACCCTTGCCGTTATACTATTGAATCAAATATACCCCTTCTCCGTTAAAGTTATTCAAGGTGGACATCCAATCCTTTGATGAGGTGGATGTCACATAGCATGTCACCTTAGCACCCCTAACCCATCTTACCCCTCCCTTCTATTTATTCTTTTACCTCTAAAATTTTCTTATCCTCCACCACCATTATCATCCCCGAATGAAATATATTGTTGTCAGCAGCAGCAAACTCAACTCCTATACAAATTATGAGGTCACAGGGGCGATTCTTATATTTTAATCTTTCCACTATTTAGCAACCATTTAGTAAACTTGCTTATTTACTTTTGAAGCAAATGGCAACCGATGAAAATGAATACAAGAAAGAAACCAATAGACCCATTTCCTTTTTTCTATTTTTTAAATCTAATACGAGTGTAAAGAGGAGAGAGACGGTTGTGATTAGAGAAGAACAAACCTGTTTTGCGGAACATGGGAGAGTCATCCAGTTTTAACGAAATGCATGTTTGCAACACTGATTTATCTTTTCTACTCTAATTCTCAATTAACATATCGCCAATGGTAAAATAGAAAAAGTTCGATCTTGTCCGATTTAAGCTTCTATGAATGCCATAAAACCTCACGAAGATCATAGTTAGGGTGGTGTGATGATGGTGGAGGTAGTGGTGGAAGAACAAATAGAAGGGAGGGATAAAATGAGTTAGGGTATGTGGCACGCCACCTCATCAAATGTCAGTACCACGTATGATTGGATGTCCACGTTGGATAACTTTAACGGAGGAGGGATATATTTGATCCAATACTATAATGGCAAGAATATATTTGGATTCAAAATATAACGAGGGTTATATATATCCCTTTTACAATAGTACAGCCACAGGGTATATTTGGCCCTTTCCCGTTAGAATGAAAGATATATCTACCTTGAACCGTACCCTACGGACAGGCACGAGTTGCTCCCACTTTCTCTGATTCAACTCCCTCTTCTAGGCTGTCTAAGTTAACCAGGGAGTAGCAACTTCTTTTTACACAAATACGATAATGTACAAATACAATGATGGGTCCAGATTTGATGACTATGATGTAAACTTCGTACTGGCTATGATGTAAACTTCGTCATGTGCAACGTTGAACCAAAAAACTGATATTATGGCAATTAACATTTTGAACCTACGAAAATTCATGTGCATCCCTTTCCTAGTAAAGAATAGTTATGAAATGATTAAATGGGTAAATTACTATTAATTTCCAATCCCATTGTGGGGCTCAAATATCACTTGGATTTGTCTAATCTTATCTTCTAATCAACGACTTATCAGAGCTATAATACTTTTTATCCCTTCGTCAATTTTTCAACTATTTTTTTTTTTTCAACAATAGACTAACATGTTGTTTGGAATACACTCGGAAATGTGATGAAAGAAAAGGCTTTTAACAGCGCATTAGAGGGGAAAATCTGAGGGTCATTTGCAAGATTATCCTTCAAAGGCACTGGTCTTTAATTTTGTTCCTCAAGTTGGTGGTATTTAATTTTTGACCTTCGCCTAATACCATGAGGTTTGGGGTTCGAACTCTGATTTAGTCAAAAAAAAGAAAATCGCAAGGCAGAGTTTCGTACCAAAGTTAAGCTTATTCGGGCCAAGTTAGCTTGCGAATCCAAACTTCTGCCTTGCAAAATTCCTTTTTTTTTTTTTTTTTTTTTACCGAGCTGGGGTTCGAACCCGGAACCTCGAGGTATGGGCGAAAGACAAAAATTAAAGACCACCAATTTGAAGGACAAAAAAGGTATGGGCGAAGGACAAAAATTAAAGACTACCAATTTGAAGGACAAAAATTAAAGACCGGTGCCTTTGAAGAACAATCCGCACAAAAAATTTGCAAGATTATCCTTCAAAGGCACTGGTCCTTAATTTTTGCCCCTTAAATTGACGGTCTTTAATTTTTGTCCTTCGCCTAATACTATAAGGTTTGTAGTTCAAATCTTGGCTCAGTAAAAAAAAAATCATAAGATAGAGTTCCGTAGCAAAATTAAGCCTATTCGGGTCAAAGTTAGCTTGCGAATCCAAACCTCTGCCTTGCGAAACTCTTTTTTTTTTTTTTTTTTTTTTATCGAGCTGGAGTTCGAACCCAAAACTTCAAGATATTAGGCGAAAAATAAAAATTAAAGATTACTAATTTGAGGGATAAAAATTAAAGATCAATGCCTTTGAAGAACAATCCGCACAAAAAAATGAAAATGCGACGTCACGCTCTGGCCCAATATGGTGCATGAATGAAAGCCCAACTGTCCTGTTATAGACTTACTATTATTATGACATCATTAATTAGATAAGGATCGTCAATTACGGCGATAGCCCAATAGATGTGCAGCTTCGTTTTTCGTGTCGAGATTGGTAGCTTGTCAATTCTACAATTACTTGACGTATTCGCAACTCACAAGTACTTCCAATGCTCAGTGTGACTAATTTCTTACCCTGTTAGGTTATTTAAAGACTATTTACATGTAAACATAATTAAAATGTAAAATTTGATAATTTGGAAGTAAGATATAGAGCCCGGTTAGATTGGCTTATAAGTTATTTAAATCGGCTTATAAGTCATCTTAATTTATTTGGGTGTTTAACAAAAATAGAAAACAGTTTAAAGTAAGTTAAAAAGTACTTAAAATAATCAAGAAGTTGCTCAATCCTGACTTTTTTTTTTTTTTGCTTAAAAGCCATTTTGATTTGACCAATAACTTTACCCTTTTATCTCTTATATTTTCTGTTAATTTCAATAATACCCTTACTTTTAAAAACCTTTTAAGCACTTTTATCCAAACACATAACTGTTTATTTATAAAATAACTTTCAACACTTAAAAGTATTATAAGCACTTATACTTAAA
This sequence comes from Lycium ferocissimum, assembly GCF_029784015.1. NCBI lineage: Eukaryota > Viridiplantae > Streptophyta > Magnoliopsida > Solanales > Solanaceae > Lycium > Lycium ferocissimum. The sequence goes on along the minus strand of NC_081352.1, from coordinate 40,990,698 downwards.
AGCCACTTTTTTTAAGCTAATCGAAATAGGCTCATATTAGTTGTTAGTCTGTTACAATAAGTAAAGATGACCTGATGGTGCAAAAATTATTTATAATAACGATCTATACTTAAACTCTAGATAACTGAATACCAATAATATCCATTTCTAGTTTCTAGTACTTAAAACCAAAGGGGAAAAAAAAGAATATGAGTTTACTAAATTATATCGAGTCACTGATCACTTTGGGTGACATAATTTTGGAACTATTCAAAAATGCCGACGGATGCGTATCGGATACTCCAAAAATAGTGTATTTTTGGATAATCTGACATGAATGCGGCAATATATTTAGAGAATCCGAGCAATATAGTTTACCGGACTAATAAATTTGTAATACTATCTCTCCTCTTTTTCCAAACATATAGTCAGCTATCAAGTATCAACTACGAGTAATATTAAGATCTGATCATGCCACCACATGATACGCATTACACACGGGAGTTTGCTACCTTTTGTTGTTTTGTTGTATATCTTGAAAGTCTTCAAGAAATGAACGTCCAAAATTTTGTTTTATTGGTACTGAAACTTCTCGTGGAATGGGAAATATAACTGACTACTTATATCTTTTACCTTTTTTTTTTTTTTACAAATATTAACTAGTAAAATCCGTGTATATATAATTTATACGTATATATTATATATTGATTATATATTTATATACACTGAATATACCTAAACTACAAACAATTACCTAATTTTTTATATATACTAGATGGCTTATCTTTTTGTCTTGCGACGGACCAACACTTTTAGATTATAGTGTATTTATGTGTATGTAGTTGTGTTTGGATAGTATATATATATATATATATATTATATATATATATATATATATATATATATAAGTATTGATAATAAATATACGTTTTTATGGATATATATATATATATATATATATATATACACACTATGTTCAAAACACAATTAATATAACATTGTAGTTTGTGCTCTCTATCTAAACTTTATTATATTTGTGTTTGCTTCGAATACAGTCGGCAAAAATTTATTAATATTTTTTAAAAGAGAAGACTTGTTTAAAAAGAAACTATTTTCCTCTCTTTGAAGATAAAACAATAGCAATATTTAAGCATCAGTTGATACTTTCAATTTTAATTCGATTAATTTAAAGGTGTAAAATAATTATTATTTTTTATCAAATTTTGATTTGGATAATTCTAATTCTAATTATTGAATTAATTTTACATGTTTAAAACAAAATAAAGTATAAATGATTTTCTATTTAAACGAAGAAATACTATTTTTTAATTTTTGGTAAATATTTTCGGTTTTGCTCATTTTACTTGTCATGATGTCTTTTGCATGGTTTTTTAAGGAAACGTCAATTAGAATTATAATTTGACTAATTTACCTTATTCATTATTTGATCTCCATTTGATATTAATCTCTTTTCACATTTATTAGAGTAAGAATAAAAATGAAAAAGTAATTAAATTCTATCTTATTTTAAAATATAAATATTTTAAATATATTTATTTTAGTAAACATAACAAATAAATGACATGGCGGAATAACAAATATAGCAATTAAATATCTAGATTAGATCTCAGGCTAATATAAGAAAAGAAAGGAAATTGTATGTATTTGGCTACTTAACCTTTTGAAGAAAAGCAATAATATGGGGTCAATGTTTTTTGCTGTGCAATAATTTCATTTGTTCCCACTAATAGGTTGATACGCATGTGGCAATGAATCCACTATTATTGACTTGATAGGGATACTTTGGGAATTACATGAATATTGTTTGATTTTTTAATATATGGGGTGCACTTTTTTTTTTTTTTTTTTGACATTGCTTGTTTTTTTAATATGGGGTCTATTTTTTTTTTTTATAAGTTTGGAGAGGGTGGGGTCCACTTTTTTTTTTTTTTTGTGTTTGGAGCGGCTGGGTCCACTTTTTTTTTTTTTTTTAATATTGCTTGGTATTTTTAGTGTGGGGTCCACCTTTTTTTTTTTTTTTAAGAGTATCGACGACGAATCATGGGTAAAACCGACTTCTATATAGTAGAAAAATAAAATATAATAAAGTATTTCTATCTAATTTTTAGAAGAGTTGATAATATAAAGTATAAAATGTCATTTTTTTTCCTTAAATAAAAAAGTGGTCGGACCGAAACCGATGTTTAACTATATAGTAGAAAAATAGAAATATAATAAAGTATTTCTATCTAATTTTTAGAAGAGTTGATAATATAAAGTATAAAATGTCATTTTTTTGCCCTTAAATAAAAAAGTGGGACCAAAGGACGGACGACGATCTTGCTTATAAACCAGCTCTTTTATATAGCAGTAAAGTAATATATATATATATATATATATATATATATATATATATATTATGTTCAAAACACGATTAATATAACATTATAGTTTGTGCTCCGTATCCAAAACTTTATTATAACGAATACAGAGTTGACAAAAATTTATTAATACTTTTTAAAAGAGAAGACTTATTTAAAAGGGAACTATTTTCCTCTCTTTGAGATAAAATAATAGTAATATTTAAGCATCAGTTGATACTTTGAATTTTAATTCGAGTAATTTAAAGTTGTAAAATATTCTATTGTTAATGTATGTAGATTGGGCCTAAACAATACTTATTATTTTTTAATCAAATTTTGATTTGGATAATTCTAATTCAAATTATTATATTAATTTTACATGTTTAAAATGAAACAAAGTAGAAGTTTGATTTTCTACTTAAATGAAGAACTACTATTTTTTAATTTTTGGTAAATATTTTTGGTTTAGCTCATTTTACTTGTCATGTTGTCTTTTGCACGGTTTTTTAAGGAAACGTCAATTAGAATTATAATATCACTAATTTACCTTATTAATTATTTGATCTCCATTTAATATTATTTTTTCTTTTATGACATTAATCTCTTTTTACATTTATTAGAGTAAGAAAAAAAATGAAAAAGTAATTAAATTCTATCTTACTTTAAAATATAAGTATTTTAAGTATATTTATTTTAGTAAACATAACAAATAAACAACATGACGGAATAGCAAATACAACAGTTAATATCTAGATTACATCTCGGCTAATATAAAAAAAGAAAGAAAATTGTATGGTTTGACTACTTAACCTTTTGAAGAAAAGCAATAATATAGGGTCTATGTTTTTTCTTTGTACAATAATTTCATTTGCTCCTACTAATGGGTTGATACGCACGTGGCAATGAATCCATCATTATTGATTTAATGAGATACTTTGAAAATTACTTGAATATTGTTTTATTTTTTAATATGGGATGCACTTTTGTTTTGACATTATTTATTTTTTAATATGGGATTCACTTTTTTTTTTTTTTTGATATTGTTTGATTTTATTAATATAGGGTCCATTTTTTTTTTCCTTGAGTTTGGAGATGGTGGGTTTCACTTTTTTTTTTTTTTTTTTAAATATTGATAGTTGCTTAATATGAGGCCTACACTTTTTTTTATTTTAATGGATGATGGATGACGGAGCATGGCTTTAAACCCATGCTTCTATTATTCTATATAGTTAAATATAAATACACACAAACAGAGAGTGTCAAATCAATAATTAAGCAGACACTTCTATTTTATGTAAGCATTGGTTTCAACGTGTTAGCTATATGTCAAAAGATTTCAAACAAGGGTAATTTTGGTCATTTGTCTATCAATTCTTACAGTTTGCTTACGTGGATTTCATTTGCACAGCCACCGCATAGTAGACCTTTGACAGTGCTCGCCCCATGCAAATTTTACCTAACGAGTTGTTATGATGCACGGATGAAGTTACGATCAATATATAAGAAAGCTGTTAAATATTTTAACTTTGGAAGAGTCTTTTATTATTATTTTTTAAACAAAAATTAAAAGAAGTTTCAGGTGATACCAAAAAATGTGGTGCTGTGAGCGGAGCTATTCCTCCCTTAGTGAGAGATTCCGATTTTGAGTATTGGATACGGAAAAATTCTTGATAGAGAATACTTCTCCCGAATAGGCCCTACACGGAGTGAATCCGAATTAGTCGGGCTCCAATGCGGATACCGAGCAACTAATTCGGATACCAAACACTGGATTGAAAAAAAAATAAAAAATTCAAGTGCTTCCAAATTCTTCAATTTTAAGAAATAAAATTATGTTCTTGAGTGTGAGTGTGTGACTCATGTCACTGTGATTTGCCCTAATTGTACTCCTTTGACTCCTCCCACACCTTTATTAACAATTGCAAGTTGTTGGTTAGGTTGTTGCTTAATTTATCACCTCTATATTGATTCGACAGTTATTCCGAGCATTGTAGGGTGAAAAGCAAATATACTATTGGATATATGAAAAGATGGAAACAATTATGTTATGGTTTGCTACCGAGGCAACTATCTTGATGAAATATTGTGCATTAGATACTTGAGTGCACTATTGATTTTGATCTTTTAACTGAATAGGGCTCCTCTCAAAGTGTATCTGCCAATCAAAATGTACATTGGGTTCAACTTTGAAAAAATCTACTGTACTATATAATGTTACAATACCCAAGTTTTAGCAAATAGAGCTGATTGTATGCCCTTCCAATCTCCTTCATATTCCCCCCTAATTTGTAAAAGATCTTCGTGATTTTATCAGGGAAAAAGATAAGTTTATAACGAGAAAGATAAGTTTGAAGTTAACGTGTTTTCTCTATCTTTTTTCATGGGAAAAGTCTAAAATATATTCACGAATTATGCGAAATGATCATTAATTTATGTCCTTCCTCGATTAAAAGCAGGCAATTAGTGGTGCTAGCTAATCATTTTTTTGGGTGGAAAAAGACAAATGCCTGCCAGTTCAGCTACAGACCGAGATGGCTCCGACCCGAGCTATTAACAGTGGATAAAAGCAGATCATTTGTTCATTTTACATAGTTCAGAAGCAACTTTAAACCTTTACCTTTGCCGATTAGTAAATGACCCCCCCGGCTGCTGAGACCACTAGCAAGTCGGAAATATGTGAAATTAAACATGTAAACAAAAAAAATCTTGTTTCCAATAAACCTGACATATTGGATCTCCAATTCTGAAGAAAGACTATTAAAGTCCACATTACTCATCACAAATTCTGGAACAAGTCTTATATATAGGCCCTATATATACTATGCACAATATTCCACCTACATCTGAAAGTGACAGCCAAAAATGTATTATACTTCTAGCTTCATTATCTGATGATTCATACCATATATCCAACTTTCCACTAACCTAGTTAGTCAAAATAAAGATCATGCGATAGAATATTTCACAGTATGGGCGGACACCAATAATTGTTGTTGCTTCTCTTTCTCTCTCTCTCTCTTTTTTTTTTTTTTTTTTTTTTTTTTGAGTTTTCTTTCGATATTTGATATTTGTATTGGAGTCCAATTAAAATTTTGATTCGCGTCAGAAAGTCTCATAAGGGGGGAAAGACATTCCCTGTCCAAGGCGACTTCCATATCAATATCTGGACCCATGATTCCCGATTGAGGATGAAAGAGTATTTGTCACTCCATTACTACCCTTATCGTAATTGTTATCGTTATCGCTTCTCAAATGGTCTTCTCGTGCTATAAATTTTTAAAGATTCTTTTCCTTTAACTGATCAAATAATTGTATAATTAAGGTCAAAATCGTTTGGCCACCTTAAACTGTGATACACATGCATGTATGTACTTTTCAAGCTTAATTACTAGAATATGCAAATTATACAGCTAGGAAAATGGGATTAGTGACCCACTGTCCTTTTAATGAAGATAATATTCATGGAGATTACATTTTGAAAGATAGTGGGGGTCTGGGGGTAATGTTGACAAAAATGACATCAATAATTGTATCTTAGTAAGAAAATGTAATAGTTGACGGTAATGAAAACGAAAATTGTTTGGCTCAAAAAATAAAAAAGGTGAAAAAAACATAGGAAGAGAATAGAAGCACAGAAAGCAACTTTCATGTGGCCCATTTCTTGTCAAATCAATAGGTCCTTTGATGTGATTTCATCCCCCATTTTCTCCTGTTCCTTTAACCTTTGCATAAACTTTTCAATAGTTGCCTCATTTTTGGCTACAAAAATTGATCAATCACAATCCATTTCAAGAACTCTACTTGAAAAAACATGTCAAATATTGATAGAGGGAAAGAATTGGTTGAGGGATCATCAAGATCCCCGGGTGATCAACCTGCCACGCTGAGCCGATACGAGTCTCAGAAACGTCGTGATTGGAACACGTTCGGTCAGTACCTGAGGAATCAAAGGCCACCAGTTTCCATATCCCAATGCAATAGCAACCACGTTCTCGAGTTCCTCAGGTACCTGGACCAGTTCGGAAAGACTAAGGTTCACTTACAAGGTTGCATCTTTTATGGACAGCCCGAGCCCCCGGCTCCCTGTACATGTCCGTTGAGACAAGCTTGGGGGAGCCTGGATGCTCTCATCGGGCGGCTCAGAGCTGCCTACGAAGAGAACGGGGGCTCCCCCGAGACGAATCCATTCGCGAGCGGTGCGATTCGTGTGTATCTAAGGGAAGTGAAAGAGTGTCAAGCAAAAGCAAGAGGAATTCCATACAAGAAGAAAAAGAAGAAGGTTGGTGGAAGTGAGAGCAAAGGAGATGAGGATTGCACTTCTTCTCATCACCCATTTTCTTGATCCAATATATTGGATTTTGCTGCTGTGCCTAGTGCCTGCTTCTCCCGAATGGTAATTCAAATCTTTTCTCAAATACATCTGATTTATTGTGATAGCTTTTCTTTAGTAGTATTTGACTGCTTGGTGAATATACTGAAAAGGGTGTAATGTGTTTTTCCCACTAAACTGTATTAAAGTATATGCAAAGTTTTATGGCCAGGATGATACCCCTATAGATCAAACATAATGAGATATAAAGAGGCATACCTCTCAGCTCTCTTTAGTACATCAAATGTACTAAGATCCAACAATAATTGTACACTCAGGTTCAAACAAGTTAAGGTCGACATGAATTAACAATTTATGCCGGTTATCAGTCTATCACAACCCTTCTCCTTTATCCAGTCTTGGAATTAGCAGCGTGAGCAACTTCACACAGGCGGAATTTCAAATGTCTAGATCCAAACCTGAAAAATATGTAAAATAAACTAGCTGAATATTCTAAATTAACTATATGTACGATGGATGAAACAATATCATACTTTGACTTTTATGCACCCCAGATTTTGGTGACCTTACAATTAATGCTTTAAATTGTTAATACATTAATGCTTTAAATTGTTAATACAATGTTTCTCGAAAACACAAGTGATGATAAGAAAATCTTAACTCCTGATCTCCAATAAAGGATTTAAAGCAGAAAGTATTTAGCTGGTCATTCTCCTCATCAAACCCTAGAAGTGAGGAAAATGCAAAAATCTGATAATTACATTCTCCTTAACCAACAACTTGATTATAAGTATCCTTGTTGGAAGTGAACTCTTACTTACAATGTTAAAACTAACATTTGCATCTTGAAATACGAGAAGAAGGAAGATTAAAAGAAATCCCATAACAATCTCCAAATAATTAAACCCCATTTACCTTCAAGAAAACTAGAGTCTTCTTCAAGAATTTCCCCTTTCTCTCAATTTCATTTCTGAGCAAAGCTTTCTGCAGTGTTCGAACTGGCAACTTGGCAACTATTCATTTTTGCTTATATTCTTTTGGGATTCTGGAGATTTGTGCACCCCACATATAGTCATTTTGAGGTAACATAGGCTTTTGCATTTTTAATAAGAAGCATCTTAGAATTGACATATTTTATAGTAAATTTTATGTCCCATTCCACCTGAATCAATCAATCTATAATAATTTACTCCACCATGCAATGCTCCTTTTCTTCATTTTGTTATTAATTTATTAAAAAGTGCGTTTACATTGGATTTTTAAATCAGCAGAATCATAATTGCAAATCTTTCTTATGTACGAGAAAAAATATAATATAGATATTTCTTCACCTTCTTGGTAACATTAAAATATGAAATCTCCTATTTGTGCGCACTGATAGATAGGGACGGATCTAGTAGTGTAAATGTGGATTTATTTAAATTCATAATTTTTATCTTAAACCTAGATTTATGTGGAATAAAATTCATTGAAATTATTAAACTTGTTGAAAATATTGAACCATGAACTCAAAACTCAAACAAGGTAACAGTTCAATGGTTTACAACCTGAATTTTGAATCTATAAAATTAAAATCATGAATCCAGTTCTACTAATAGATCACCTTAATATTGCAAGGATCGGTCCTAGATCTAATTTATCTGTTTATAATCCACTGAAAGTGCTGAAGTTATTGACCTATGAACCCATAATTCAAACAAACTAACAAGTTTAGTGATTAGAAATTGCGTCCTAAATTCATGGAATTAAAATTGTGGATCCGTCTCTACTAATAGATTACCTTAATATTACAAGGGCAATTTTGAGATTTTTGAATGTTCATTGTTTATTCGTCCTTTGTATCTTTACAAGATTGCTCCCTGTCTGTATTAGATCTTTGTGGGGGCGTCACACTTATTCTTTGTTTGTCAGAATGTTCTATATTTTTTTCACAAAAACAAATAATTATGTACTATACTCTTATATGACATATTCCTGTTTCCGCCATTATCGAAGTTGTTAGTCTCTAGCTGCAGTTTTGCATTCTGTTTGCTTCATTGTTCATGACTTTCAAATTAGGAACAGTGTACCTCATTCTCGTTTTTATGTTGTAACAATAAGAATATTGAACAGAATGGTGGGGTTATTTAATGATCCTTTTTTTAATTTCACAGAGCAGTGAGGTCATACTAGGTTAATTTGAATTATTTGCTGTTTAGTTTGAAACAACCAAGGAAAATATATTTGGAGTATAAAAAATGATTTCAGGACAGCATATAGATCTTTACCCTTTGAAATGAATCGATTATATAATCATTTGTTTGTGGAAAAAACAGATTGTGTGATCATTTTATCTAAAAATTTAATCTATTAGAGTGAGCATATACTTATTTACTTAATTATGTTTCTAACACACTCCTTCACGTGTGGGCTTGATTTTTAATAATGGGTGACTGTAACTCAAGATCTTTGTTTGCTCGGATATCATGTTGAATTGTGTGATCATCTTATCTCATCTAATTAGAACTTAAGTGGTTAAAGAGAACACATTTTCATTTACTTAATTATATGTTCAACAAATAGAAAAACATTAAATTTAGGGGACCGATTTTCCACCAAGTTCCTGTTTATTTTTTTTATTTTTTTTTATTTTTATTTTTTAAATCAATTCAGGAATCAAGCATTTGGTTTTCTATTGTAAGAGCATTCTAGACATTGCTTAGCTTAAATGCTGTTGTACACCTTTAGGCTTTAATTATGTCTGGTCCGTCCCCTTTTGAAGTTTAGTGCCATCGTGTTATCTCACATATACATAAATCTGTAATTTGGTGAGGTAGACTTATGTAGTATTCCTCTAAAATATCTCCCGCCTTCTATTTTGCATGAACTATTGGTCCACCAAAATCCTATATTTTTTTATGATGCATTTTAATTATTAATATTTTATCCTTTTTCGACGCAAAAAAAGATGTCTTCCGCCTGTATGGCACGAAAATGCATTTTGGGTTTCCTGTGTATATACAATAAACATTTCTTAATAATGTTTATTTAACTAATTATATTAGTGTTTGTGGTAAACAACAAAGTAGTGGTTAGTACTAGTTAATTTCGGCAACTTTTAAAAGAACTAAGTTTCATAAGTTTAACGCATACTGGCAATGTTGATTTTATGTTAGTGCGTGTTTGTTTCTGATTCAAAAGATATGAATATTTGTAACAGTTATATAGGTTTCTTGAGTGTATATACACGTGTTGCGATGTCGTGTTAGCGTCCAAGGTTTTAAGCTTGTAGCTTCCTAGCTTTTCTTGTGGACTGTATAGCAAATACGAAGATCAAACAAGTGAGAACTCAGATTATAAAATCAAGATATATTTAATTCTATCATATCCAGTAGGCTTTAACGTATAAATGACAATATATTGGTAGAATTCTGAAGTTACTATTAGACATTAAAAAAGGTAGAACATTGTTTAATTTGACTCTAAATTTATCTAATTGTAAGGAACCCAATAATTCACCCTTATAGTGCTTATTCTAGTGCTTCTATCCCTAGGTTTAGTATAACTATTCTTCCCATCCCTTTGCTTCAAACTAGGCTTTCTTTACAAAGAGTACTTTTAGTTATACATTTCCAAGAAATTAACAATCTATGTAACTTAAATTCTTTTTAAGAGTTTTAAATCATATACATCGTCAGTATATAAAGAATTTTAGATACTGCTAGGAATTCACATGATATCTACTAATATTGAAATTTGTAATCTTGAAAATAAGATAGATTACGTGCTCTAACAAATAACTGGTGTGAAATTCTTTATATTGAGAGTCATGTATATAACTTATAACTTTTATACTGTGTATATACCTTAAACTCAATTTCTAAAGAAGTATAAGTTTTATACGTTGTTACTAGCTAGTAGATATCCTATGGAGTATGGATGATCTGACAGTATAAAACATTTTTTTACATCGAACCCGTGTTTAACTTGAACTCTTAAAAAATTATAGACTAAGAGAGGCGTTCATGCTTTTAAGTCTTATAAGGATGCATCCCTAAAATCGTCTTTGATGGTTCTTAAATAAACTCCGATTCTTACTTTATCTGTATCAACAGTTACTTTTATATATTCTGATTAATTATAAATTAAAATCTGTCTAACAGTGAATACATGTATAGAGTATTCCTTTATTTTTATTTTTTTGGCAGAAAACTGATGATTAGTCTTCATGAGCAGGTTGTTGCTGAACATTTAAGGGATTTGCTATATAGCTCTGGAAGAATTATATATGTGTCATATTAATTAAGTCACCATTTGGTTTATAAGCAACTTGATTCCCTTTTTCTGCTAATCAAGTATTAGCAGTCATGTTCAGAGGCCTTTTCTTTAAATAACTAGTAAGTACTCTACTGTTCTTTCTGCCCATTTCTCAGCTGTTTGTGAATCCTAAATTAGTTCTTGTAAGATCATTATAAACTCTTTTGTACAAGTGAGTTTCCCATTCTCCAGTGCAGCTTCATTCTGTCAGTTTTCGTATTATATAATACGTTGTTTATTTATTTTTTTTGGTAAATAAAAGAATTTTATTACCAATATGAGAGTTACAAAGCAAAAAGAAGCTTGATTTACATTAGTACAATTCCAGCCTCTGTCAAGATGCCAACATTTCCTCTAGAACAAAATAAACACCTACACAAATAGTAGTACTACACAGGGTAAAAGTTCATGGATCTCAATTTCAGTTCAATTTCAGCTCATATATTCAATTCCCTCTATGACAATCTTGATCACTTCTTCAGCAGTCCTGGATTTGGTTTGAAATACTCTATAGTTCCTTTCTTTCCATATATGATAAACGCAGCCTGCAACAACCATTCTGAATATTTCAGCCTCCACTGATTTGTTTATTCTCCTTTATATATAGAGAAAATTACGTTGTTAGTCACTATATTATATTTAGGCACATAATTAGCATAGTTTTAAGAGTTCTTCAATAATAGCAAATTATAATAGCAGATTTTATTACTTGTTGATCATATTTACGTGTGGTAATTTGTTCCCCTAAATCAGGGATAAAAAATTAATTTGTCCCACTAAACAAGGGATTTTGGCCCACTTTAGCCCACATTCAGTTTCATTAACGGGTTTATAGGCTCAACAAAGCAAATATTTATACTAGTGAGAAACTCATTTCTCTCTCCTCTGGAACTAATTATTAATAATGAGTATAACTAATTATACCAATAATAATATGAGTATAATTATAATATGAGATGTATATTACTAGTTACTAGTAATTAGTTATTAATAATGATATAACTAAATATACCAATAATATCATGAGTATAATTATAATAGGAGTTGTATATTACTAATTATACTAGGATATATATTTGGTATAATTTATATATATTTTACAGAAATAAAATATATCATATGGATTGTCTATATAAATAAAAGGTATATTGTTTATATACATATAATATTTTAATAAAATCATTATTTATTGCCAGTTTGCCACTATATTGAAAGAGAGAGAAAGTAAAATTACATTTATTAATGGGTTAGTATTGTATATGGCATAGTCATACTTTGGAAGAGAGATAAACGGCAAACCCCATTTGTTGAGTCTGAGCGTGTAACTAGTGACTTATCCGCGCTTCACGCGATTTTAAAAATATCAATAAATTTGAAACTAATAATTTTAGATAAATTAGTTGAGATAAAATAGATAAATTTTAATTTTTTATTATGATTAAATCACAAACTTATTTATTTTATTGGAATTAATTAGAGTTGGGATTAACTGTATTTTTTATTACCAGGTTTTTTCCTTAAAAAAAAAAAAAAAAGTAAAGCAACAGACAACTAACTTTACAATTCAAATAAAAGAAACACAAATAAAAACTAATAAAACTGAAAACATATAGGAAACAAAACAAACAATTTCTTATCGGCTCATGTTTCATATTTCACAATTTTTTCTTGCCCAGTGAAGTACATGTCCACATACAACTAAACTTATAATTTTTTTTTTTGCTTCAATTTCAAATATCTTTTGATAAATTAACTTAACTTAAGTGCTACTTTATTTCGAAATTCAACTTCGCAACTTTTGGAATTCGAAGAACTCAAAAAGCAATTTTCACTCTAAATCACTCACAAAAATTCAAAAACAACTCCAGTTTATATTCATACATGTCTAAACACACTCCAATTTTAAAATACCATTTTCAACTTGGAAACAACTACAATTTTTTTTCAAGTTTCATGATACTTATGTCCAAACGCCCACTAAATAATAGCCTATCGTCAAGGACTCATTAACACACATTTTACATCATCAGTGGTAACTAAGGTATTTTTAGCAAGCCTTAACAAAAACACAACTCAATAAATAATATAACACCCCTCTGGATCATATATGCTTCGCCTCAAGGAACAAAGAAGGAAATAATAATGGATTATAATTTCAGCAAGCTATAAATGAGTAATTGAGTCGAATTTGGAGCATTCCAAAAACTTGGAGATCCAACTACAAAAAGACAGGCAGCCTAATACAACATGGCTTTGGTATCTTTCTTTCGCCCTTATTTTCTTTCTTTTACTTTTACTGACATAGGGTACCAGAGAAATCTTTATTTGAATCAACTTCGTTTTCACTCTTGTTCGTTCTTTATCCGGAAGATGATAAAAAAATAAAAACAAAAAAAACAAACAGGTATGAAAGCTATAATTGTAAACCACGATCGAATCTATGGAAGCATTGGTTTATACAACAGTAACATCACTATTTGATACAAGAACAAAACAAAAAAACAATCACAGCATACCTAAAAAAAAAAAAAAAACTCTCGCGACTTCTCGTGGAATGTATATTCAAGTTTCTCGCGATGATTCACAAAGGCTGCCGCAGTGAATCATTCTCGGTGAAAGACTTTTTCCTAAACTGGCCAGCTTATCTATGGGCGCGTTTCCTTTTGTTTCCCTAGAAAAATTGCAAGCAAGCATGAGTCAAATTAAAAAGTAAAAGAACTATGTATATATTGCACAGAGGGAAAAGAAAAAAAAAATTGACTTGACAATAGATAAGGTATTATAAGACACAATAATTAACAATTAAAAATATTTACACAGGGAGTATTTTCTTCAAACTACACCTCCACCTAATAATTTACAACACTATTACTAACGCCACATGAAGCAAAAGTTGAGGAAGATAAGGATCTAATATCAAGAAGAAAATAAAAAATGTTTGAATTGAAAAAACAAAAAGAAAGTGGGTAAATGATGGAATAAAAACGCTAAAGGCAACAAATTCTTGGAAGGATGTGGGAGAACTGATACTTTCTTGACATTTAGTTATAGTATAGTATAGATGTTTGGAATATGTACACACCTACCCCAGAGGATGAGAAATAAATTAACCACCCATGTATATGTTATGTAAGCAGTAATTTACAGGTTGTTTAAGGAGAACATTTAAAATCTAACTTAAATGAAACGTTTTCAGTAGAGAAAAAGTCAGATTTATATAAATATATATAGATTTTTATTTCAACCTTGCCATGGTATGCAAAGAGTCTACATTTAATAATTAAGTCATTTATTCTTATAATTGTTAGTAGGAAAAGAAGTAAATGACTGATAATACTCATTAGGAGAGCCGAAAGGCTTTGATAAATACAGAAGGTGGGTGTAAAACAATTACAATAGTAACTGAAAATAATGGATTGGAGGAATAATGAATGATATAGAGAAGATGTATTGAATTTATATACTTTTCTAGATTTTCTGGAGGAAAATTACAACAACAAAAAAATGAGAAAAAAAGATAAATAGGAATGATGGCTATGGAGAGATACCACATTATCTTGTCTATTCCTAACTTTATATTATATAATAATAATATACATATAGATTAGCATAGCATTCCCTAAAATTTTGGAACAGGAATTCTCTTATGAAATGCAACTGTTACGAAATGTTAAACAAATAATACTGCTATAAGTTTGTAAATATTTTCTAAGTATTGTCCATTTATGTTTTTCCCCCAAAGAAATATAATTTATGTTAGTTGTAATTAAATTTCAAATAAGTATATTTTCAATATATAAAATCAAAACTTTCATTTCACTCCTTTAATATTTTAACTTTCAGTTTTGATGAAATTATTTACATCAAATCAGATGTGGAGCCAGAATTTGAAGTTTATGAGTTATGAATCCTAATTTATAAAGTTATTCAGTTCTAAATTAATAATCTATACATATTTAATTAACTTTTAAGATAAATATAGAATTTGAACCGAAGCGCTACCGAATTCGACCAAACCCGTAGCCGACACTCTAACTCCGCCCTGCTTCAAACTTATTTTGTGTTTAAAAAATTACTTTTAGTTAACCAAATAATAGATTTTAAAGATAATTGATCTTCACTGATAACACTGTCGTTATTTTCAACACTATATGGCATCATTTAATAATTTTTAAAACTGTCCCAAAATCATTTTAGTAACAATCTTTTTAAACATATATGAGCTCATTAAAGTATAAATATAAAGTAAAATGAATGCCTACATGTGAGTAAAATAATTTTCAGAAATTCTAAAATTTCATAATGCAATTATAAAGTAGAAGAAATGCTTACATGTAAAAAAAAACTATTTTTTACATGCAACAAATGAATAAGGAGAAAACGAGAGAGCAACAAGAAGCAAAAATCTAGCAAAGAAATGACTATTTTTTAGGTTAATAGATAAGATCAATAGAAAAAAGTAACGGGAAAAATAAAGTGCAGCGGATGGGGCTGCTTCTCCCTTAACCAAGGTTCTCGGGTTCAAGCTTGGGTATGAAAAAATCCTTGGTAGGGTGCGCTTCCCCCGAATACGCCCTACGCGACGTAAATCCAGATTAATCAGCTCCAATGCAGATCCCGGGCACCGGATAGAAAACCAAAAAACAGGAGAAATGAGGTAGGAAGTTCAACAACTTTTGAAAAGTAGACCATAAGATTAAAAAGTAAATTTGACTTTAGAAAATAAGGTCAAGACCTAAAAGTAATTAATTAAAAATTTTGATATTTTATTGAATTTTTTTGTGAGGACTACAAAAGCCCTTGATTATCCCTTATATATAGCAGTAATATATGTATACATATACACACCATTTTGATATCGATAAATCTTCGAGTTCAATTCATTTTTGGCAAACTAAACTTTCTCAAATTCTTTTTCTCTAAATGTTGTGTTAAAACTACAAAGGAAATTTCATTTCCATGGTTAGTGACACATATATCTTTAACTAAATTGACTGACATTTTCAAAACAAACGAAATTCTATTTCTTATCGGCTTAATAATATGTATAATAAAGAGTAAACACTTATAGTCTAAATATCAGTGAAAGTTTATCCCACAATAAGTATGATTCACTTTCTGCCATTTCCTTTCCCTTAATTCTTCTTTCTCTTCTAAGATTTCCTTATGTAATAGAAAAAGATTAATTAAGTATATAACACCAAAAGGGTCAGTTAGTTATAGTCCCTCCGTTTCAATTTATGTGAACCTTTTCGGAGTACGAGGGTCAAACTTTGTAACTTTAATCAAAAATTCTGGTACAGAAAATTCAAGTTTGTAAAAATAAAATTTATTTCAGAAACTATATATAAAGTATTATAAGTCATGATAATTTATAATTTAAATAATTTAGAAAAAATATTTTAAAAAAAATGTGGTAAAAAAACCACCTCGTAAACTCCCCAAATAGTAAAAGGTTCATATAAATTGAAAAAGAGGGAGTATATCACTAATGTAAAATGGATTAATTTGTTTTGCTCTAGAGAAAAAAAATGGTTCTTTCTATATTCCGTTAAAGAAAATTGGTAGGGAATACGTACTTTCAACGTTAAAATTGATGTTATCGTTATTAATTACGACTCAGACGACACTACTATTGAAGTCGTCTTTATACCTGCCACTAAGCTTTTAAAATATTTTAGGTGTGAAAAAAGATTGAGAAATTACATATAAAATGTAATAATGTCCTTAGTGATGTGGCCTTCCGGAGAAAACCTCATGGCTAGATTCGAAATGAACAATATAATAGTATATTGTTAAGGGTATTTTTGAGTTAGTTTAGGCCAATAAATGGAATTAGAAGTAACAGTTCGACAAAATGAGTATAGAGATGACGTAGTGATGGCATAGGCTCGGTTAACTACCTTCACCATTCCCAAGGTAGTTTAGAGACGCACCCTTACAGGAAGAAGCTAACTCTGGGCCTCGGTGGCCATAAATGTTCGATCATGTGGGTGGCACATTGTGAATCTCAAAAACTGACTCGTGGATCATGGTAATGGGTCACGTGGAACTTAGTTCAAGGGGCCGGGAGACTTGTGAATTGTGATGATGAGCCACTTAGAACTTAGTTCGAGGAGGAGATTGTTGCATGTGCAACACAATCTCAAATTAGTGTAGGGATATTCTTAATGGTATGAGGACATTAGGGGAAAATGGTATTGACCTAAACCCAAAAGTATTCATTTTCGTTGGATTTTTTACCGCCCGAAATCCTCCAGGTCAATTAGTAAATTTAACAGGTTTATCTCAAGTTCCATAAATACGTGTTCATGTTCATTTGTGATGAATTTGGTGATTAAAAGGTGCGTATTTCTTATTTTCATTAGAGTTACTGAATGAAATGCTGGAATAGACACATATAGGAAAACTTGAAACAAAGAGCGTGTTTGGATTGACTTATTTTAAGTGCAATACTTTTTTAGTTTTTGTGGTGTTTGACAAAGATAAAAAATGCTTAAAAATATTTACTTTTAGGCATGAAAAGTATAAAAATAAGTCAAAAGTTGGGTATACCCAATTTATGACTTTTATCTTTTAGCTTATAAGCTACTTTTTAAAAGTCCATCCGAATACCATCAAAGTCAACCCAGACGTCCACATCTTATAAAATGTTAAAGTAACAGTTTACACTTCAACGTTACTCAAATAACAATTGGCAACAGATTTGCACAATATAGCCTAATTGGTAACATAAAACTTTCCTGAAGATAGGAGGCAAGTTCAACAAAAATTGTGAGAGCGCCCAGATCGTGAATGGGTGGTAAGTACCGTTCATCCTTAAATACAGGTCTCAAATTCGAACTTTGAAAATTGTCGCATTTGGTAAGACACGATACGCCTTAATTACCCCGAAGGTAGGACTTTTTGAAGCGAATCCGGATTAGTTGGACCCCAAAGCGGGCACTGTACACTGAATTTAGGTGGATCAAAATGAGTTGAACCAATAAATGGATCATTGATCAAGCCTACCAAAAAGTTACTTGGGTTGATAGGCTAAACAATGGGACATAGCCGAATCCGTCCAACTCGTTTACCAAGTTTTAACTTCTTATATGTTTTCTTATGGTTTGTTTAATTACCAAATAAAACTAATAAAAGTTTATTTTCTTCTATATTCTATTTATATTTAGCATCAAACAAAACAGATATTTATTTCTTTAAATGTATTAATAAGGTTTCTCATGAATTAATTGAGCTACATACTAATCAATCCAATAATGTTTAAATAAGTTGAATTTGGACGGATCAAAATATACTGAATTAGTAAACATGACGATTCTTAACCCGCCCAGACTTTAGCGGGTTAGGCAAGTAATATCTTCATGGGGCGGCGACCATCTAAACTTCGGCTTTTAGGCAGGTCATATTTTCGTGGACTAATTTTACCACTCCTAATAAATCCTTAAACCAAATTAAACATATGGACGATTTACGTTGAAGCTGAAACAACTATAATTCGATGTCCTAATAGCCTAAAGTATTAGTTTAGGGACGACATTAGACTTCAGAAAAAAGTTTTGGTCCACATTGGGCGGGGGCATATCTCCTAGAATATAGGAGTTTTTGTGTGTTTTTTTTTCTTTCAAATCTTTCTCCTCCAAAATATATATTTCTTCTTCCTCAAGCAGAAGAAAAGTATCAGTCCAAAAGCCTATATTTACACCTCCCAATTTCTGCAAATCCTTTTTACTGCCCGAAACTTTGCATAATCGTCTTCAATCTTTCAATTGTACATGTGAAATTAATTTCTAATGCAACTCTAAATATAGATTGTTACAATGCGTTTAAATTTTCAAAGTCTTCATTTAAGAAAATGACTTAGGTTTTCTGCTTTTTCCTCAACAAAGAAATCAGTCATGTGTAATTTGACAAAATAAATAAATAAATACAGTTTTATTTATTGAAGAAAGTAGATTATGCAAATTTTCTAGGTAAATCCATTTTTCGTTTAAATGTGTATAGATGGAGAACGAGGAAACCTACTTTCATCTTTTCAATTTTTATTTGTTATAATATAAATTAGATTTATAAAAAATAAATAAAAAATTTAGCCTAGGAGTAGACATAGTTAGATCGCTGCAACATTGTTAAAATTTAAGATGATATTAGTTGCAGGGAAGTAGATTTACCTTTTGGCAAATTAGTTAATCATGGTTCAAAATAATGATTTTAGGAATTTCAGTAAGTATGTTAATTAAGCTATGATTCTACTCTCTTAACTTATACTAATGTTTTTGATCTGCATATTATCATGTTACAGGGATTAAACTGAAAACTAGTCCTTTAACACAATGGGTGATAGTCAGTACTCTTTTTCGCTTACCACTTTCAGGTACATGTTTGTGAGATAGAGGTTGTATGTATTGGATCAATTATATATATATATATATATATTTTTTACAATTGTGATGTCTGATATTGTAATATGTTGTGTCATATAGCCCATCTGGAAAGCTGGTTCAGATTGAGCATGCTTTGACTGCTGTTGGATCTGGTCAAACGTCGTTGGGAATTAAAAGGTAACGCAAGGTCTAATTTAAGTGCAAATTTGTTGATATAGCAATAGCTTTAACATAAGTCCCACGACTATGCTATTAAGCATGTTCACTTGCTTTATACTCCCTCCGTCCCAATTTTAAGTGTTTTAGTTTGATGTCCTAATAGCCTAATGTATTAGTTTAGGGAACATTAAGTCAGAGACTTTTTAAGTGCCATCTTGTGGTTAATATAACTTTCCATGGAGGATGTTTGTATTGTCAAATTTCTGCAAATCCTGCTAAATATAGAAAGAGGAAATTAATTTCTAATGCAACTATAGTAAGATTGACAATTAAATTGTGAAGGAGGGAGTACTATAAAGAAAAATTAGTGTAGGGATGGTGAACAATTTAACTCTATTTCAAAGCAAATCTTGTAATATCCTTTTACTTTTAGTCTTTGATTTAAATGTCTATGGCTTTGTAACATAGATGACTTGCATTCCCATACTGGGATCTTTAATTTAGTGAAGACTGAGGAATCTAGTTGTGATTTTATAGACCAATAATCCTTTAACACAATGGATACACATATGCCCTTCAGGTATTGTGGTGTTATTCTGTATATCATTAAAGAGATTCCTTGTGGAATAGTTTCAAACTCTTTTTGTTTTCTTAGCTTGATATATAAGTTGTGTAGTTCATGTATTGATTTTATATGTCCAACTGGATGACTGCAGCTGCTAATCATTGTACAAAATAATTGCTTTGTATTATAGAGAGAAATAATTGCTACTGAGAAGAAATTACCATCCATCTTGAGTTGACGAAGCATCTGTAAGTATATTCTTTTTTAAGACTTATCCATATGTTTGTCTGCTTATGAATGACTGTTCATTGTTAATTATAGTATCCAGACTGACTGTTGATAGCTAATCAAAGATAAAGGTGCTCTTATTTTCTCTCTGGAGTTTATTCAAGTGCTTTTATTTTGATACTGTTCCTTTTCGTTGGTAAAAATTTCCAATGACTGTGTTGTGTGAGTAGAAGTTGGCAGTTTAGTAAAAAGTTAGGCATAAATGAAGAACATCTTTTGTTTAGTTCATCTATGAATCCATGGTCTAACATCCAATTGAGCTTCATCAAGATTGAAACAAATGATGATTTCTCATTAAGTTAATATAATCATTCTGTTTGAATTTGCGTATGTGTTGAAGATCTATACATTTATTCGTAATGCTTAGTTTACTGCTCTGTAAAGTTATATTCTAAATAATATTGAAAAATGCAGTCACCAGGTTACTGCATACCAACAAGTGCATTCAAGTTCGTAGTCTTTGGTGTTAAATTCTTATTTTCTTTGGTTCAGTCATGTGTATTTTATTGATGCTATGTTATTGAACTTTTATCTCTAAGTTTCATACGTATCGATGTTGGGGACTGCAATGGAATTCAAATAGTTTTTTCTTTGTTTTTGCTTGACATTCCTTAACCTTTGCCATGTTATGATTTCCTTGTAGTTACCCTATCTATCCTTGATTCTTTGAAATGTATAACAGGTGCAGAAAATTCAGATTTTGACACCAAATATTGGAGTTGTCTACAGGTACCATCTTTTATATGATAGAGCATAAAACTTTCCTGTTAGGTTGGATCTTTCGTTAGTTTTCTTAATGATTATAGTTTAAGTTTCATGCCAATACAATTGATCGGTATTGATTGACTAAACAACTAATTCTGGTTGTGCTCTTGGCTATGTAAATCGCAATGGACCCATTGAGTTACTTTCCTATTGCCTAGTTAGTTAACCTATAACGATTTTTTTATTTTTATTTATGAATTCTAGAGTACTAGGTGATTTCTTTGAAATTGCCTAAACCTCGGTGCACAAAGTTATTCTGTACCTGTGATAGTGGAAGGTAGCAGGTACTTAGCGGAATGAAAGAGTTGTACACGAGCTAGCCAATACACCCCTATCATAAAAAAGATGCAAATGATTTTAATTATCGTAATTTCCAGTGATTCATACATAGATATGCCATATGTTTGTGTTTGGTCACAATACTAAGCACCGCCAAGTGTGAAAATAATTGCAGAGGCACTTTCAAATGGCCTTATACAGAGTTTGTGGAGCAAGGTTTATGTAAAGAATCATCTCAAAGAGCTTTTCTCTAAAGAAGAAATTATGGGCGAGTAACAAATCAATTAGTCCCAACAGATTGGTTGTATTTCTTCAAAATCATATTTAATTAATGTGAATGTGATGTTTCCTTAGCATACTTTGTTGCTTTAATGTGGAACATTCACATGATTGGCGAGTAACATTCACATGATTGGAATTGACAGCTGTGATGCATTGTCATGGATCTGCATCGAAAGATTCTTTCTTGATCTAAGTACTAAATGCGGAACCTAATAGATATCTTGGGATGAGTATGCTATTTCATATCTAATTTTTTTGAGTAATCAAACAGTTTACTAATGCACAGTAACACTAAGATATTTCTGAGATGTTTGCTAGGACTAGGCTTTAGTTTAAGAACCATAATCAAGGGGGAAAAATCCATAAAGTTATAGAGAAACTTGATTGAAATGTTACTAATGAAGAATTATGCACTTCCATTTTATTTAACCGAATTGAATTGTGAAATAAGAGTGCCTGGTTGTCGCCAGCAGCCTGGGCAGCTCGGTTCGGCCGAGCCTATGGGCATGGTGCTTTCTCTGTAGTTGGGTCGACAAAGCGATTGGTGATTTGCCTTGCTTGACTAGTGGCTATTCACTAGTACTTATAACTAAAAACTTGTTACACATGGAAGGATGGAACCTTTGAAAGCTGATGTTATTTTCTTGCTCTTGGTGCTACCTCTGATCCTAAATTATCAACAATGTCAGTAAAGCGTCAATATATGCCTTGCAAATGGTCTTAGTTCTATGATTATCCTTCCAGGGGATGCTTTTTATGTTTCTTGTGGTTATTGGGTTACCTCTGGCAATCTATCTAATACCAACATTTATTACTTCTTTCTTGCAGTGGCATGGGCCCTGATTCTCGAGTTTTGGTTCGGAAAAGTAGAAAGTCGGCTGAGCAATATCACCGACTCTATAAAGTAGGAATTAGCTTTTATCAAATATGAATTCCGTGATTCAAGTGCAGTAATTCCTTAATGATTCAAGTACTTCTCTGCTGGTCTGAGATCCCTGCAGTCGATACGAGTCTCCTACTAATTTTGTGATAATCTGATACGCTTCTTCATATTGATGCTAAGATCTACTCTTACTTTACGAAGGCAGACGTCTCTAACATGCATTATTACTCGTCTTACATGAGAATTCTTTAACGTGAATGTTTCCTTAGCATACTTTGTTGCTTCAACATTTGCCTGATTTGTCTATGTGGTGTTGCATAGGAACCAATCCCTGTCACACAGCTGGTGAGGGAAACTGCAGCTGTCATGCAGGAATTCACCCAATCAGGGTAACTACTCTTTTATTCTATGCTTCCACTTTACATGGAGGGTCCTATAATATGTACTGGTCATATTTCAAATCTTTTAGTTCTCTTGTATTTATCCTTTGAGGCTATTAGTATTCTGCCATGTGTTTCTCTTCTCAGTGTCAAGACTATCGATGGTATTACCCTAGCCTAAGTGTCAGACCCGTTGCTTTCACGTATTTAACGTAAGTTTAGATTAATAACGGACTGATGCTGAACTGAACAATGTTTATACTCCCCAATGATTTGTAGCAGAATTTATGAACTAATATAAAAATAATTACTCATAATATTTTGAAATTTAAACCAATTACTGTGGGTGGATATCATCTTTGTGAAGTTCGCTGTTCTAGATTCAGTCGTCTTGTCACTTCAGTTTCTATCTTGCAAATAACATTCGGAATTGTGGCTTCATGGATGCCGTAAATTGTTCAAACTATAGTAGCACTAAATTCACGAGTCATACGATGAAACAGGAGAAAAAAGAAATTCATAGTAAATATGTAAATGTCATAAAGGACATGTATGAAGGAGTCATCGCTAACATGAACTGTAGTAGGAGATACAAAGGAGTTTCCCATATCGTTAGCTCTACATCAGGGATCGGTATTGAGCCCCTACTTGTTTTCTCTAGTTATGGATGAGCTAATAAACACGTGATAAGAGGAGGCCCCATGGGATGGTGGAAGCAACATGTACTGGAGTTTTGAATTTTGTTTTCATGAATTCCCATTTTCAGCCACTTTTTTGGTACTTCAAGCGGGAAGAACGGAAGCATTTCTGAAAGTTGAGGTTAAATTTGGTCCCTAAATTTTTGGATCGTTTGATGGGCTCTCTTTTCATGTTAAAGTAGATATTCAGTGTTCTGTTGACCTCAACACTTCAGATCCATCAAACTATCAACTTTAAAGCAGGCAAAGGCATATGTCTTGAACTAATGCAGATTTCACCCGTATCTATTCATGATTTTCTTTTGGATGTTCAAGAAAGAGTTCATACTCTACAATCTTCTTGGTCAATCCCTTACTTCCCTTTGTTTTTCTGTTTTTCCGGTGCAGTGGTGTAAGACCTTTTGGTGTTTCACTCTTGGTTGCGGGATTTGATGACAAGGGTCCACAACTATATCAGGTATATTGTCTATCAGTGCTGATGTAATCTCTCAGTATCACTTTCTGTTCTTGAGGTGTGTCTGATTTGGTGGTTTATACTTTGTGCGGTGAATTTCCATTATTTGTTTAGATTTTCTCCATGGTGCTTCATTTATTACTATGGCAGGGAGCTTTTATTCTTTATAAAGCTTGTTTACTGAGTTGCAGCCTTGCAGGTTCCTTCGTTGCTTGAACTCTTCTCATATTCAGCTAATTTTTCTAATATTAGGTGGATCCATCTGGTTCGTACTTCTCTTGGAAGGCTTCGGCTATGGGGAAGAATGTCTCTAATGCAAAGACATTTCTCGAGAAGAGGTGAATCACTATTCATTAAAAAAAAAAATTGTATTATTCATAAAAATAAAAATAAAAAAGTTTAACCCTCTTTTCTCATTTCTAGTGCTATCTTTTTAACGTTTCAATACTGGTCTACAGTCGAAGTTACTGTGTGATTTGATATAAAAATTACTACCAGTTTTAGAAGGCTCATCTTGAGCAGCTACCTCATGAATTAGCGCCTAATAATTTCGGGAAAATGAGAGCGACTACAACTCCTCAATGACCCACAAATTTCTAATTCTTCATCCCATCAATGGTAGACTTTTTTTTTTTTTTTTTTTTTTTTTTTGCTGTGCACCATCTTTGTAGCAACGTGCTTATAACTCTACGCTGCTTCTTGTACTTCCCCTTCTTTTACCAAAAGTTGCAAAAAATAGTTGGAACACCGTTTATGCGGGGAATACATTTTTCACATTGTGAATATGTATTATTCTTGTTGTTGTGACAAGGGTTATTACCCAAACCAAGTTATAATTTATACGCCTCATGGCAACAGAAGGGGGTTGCGGTGAATGAGGAGAGAATCTGTAATGATGGATGGGCTTAATTGCACTTTCTACGAATGAGCTAGGAAGAGGGTTGTTGATAATGAACAACTGATTTTGTTTGAAACAAGAAGCAGCGGGGGCTTCTGCCCATACTGCTATGTGACATCAGTGGGCGCTGGCAATTATAGTTATAGGTCAAACATTGACATGAAGGATGTTAACCATTTTTTTCTCTTACAATGTCAAACGTTGTCTGCATACTGAACATTGTCTTATTGGCCAACTACAGAGCCTATTTGGGGTGCTTTTCATTCTGTTTGATTACTGTTGGATTTCTATTAACGTTTCTGTTCCGCTCAGATACACGGAGGAAATGGAGCTCGATGACGCTGTACACACTGCTATACTGACATTGAAAGAGGGGTAAGCTAACTTATTCCTCTATGCAGGAGTTGTCCAATCTTCATGTCAAACATACATCAGAAATCGCATGCACGTGAACTTGTCTGAGTCGCGCCACCATCACCATTGCTTGCTTGTTGTACAGTAGTAGTTGTCAGTGCAAAGTTTCTTCATCGACGTGTCCACCCCCACCCACACCCCACCTCCCAATCCCCTCCTCTCCCCACTCCTAATTGTAAAGACAATAAAATCCTGAACAATAATACAATTAAAAGGTTTCTTAAAGATAACTTATTTTCGGTGTTCATCCAGATTTGAGGGACAGATCTCCAGCAAAAATATTGAGATTGGCATTATTGGAACAGACAAAGTATTCAGGCAAGTGTCTTCTTGTCCTTTAGAGTTTTAACATTAGTTCACTTTGTTAGCCAGTTACTAAAACAGTAGTGTCCTTGCAGAGTTCTCACGCCAACTGAAATAGATGATTACCTACAAGAAGTGGAATAGATTTTCTTTCTGCCGAAAGGAATTGGAAGTAGCAGTTGGGCAGGAAGTGCGGACGGGGGAATAGCACTACTGTTGAAGCTTCTTGTTGGCTTTGTTATAATTTGACTTTAATCAAATCAAACTTGATTGTATATTTGGCCATGTTATGGTTATTTATTGCCTGATTGATGCGCTGAAAAGTTTAATATGTGGGCTTTCTCAGTTTCTTGAATTTACAGATTGTTCAAGTGTTAAAGGAAACATATGATACATTCAACCCTCTTAATGTCCGAACAATGTCTTTGAAAACAGAAGGCATGTATAATTATTGGAACTGCATTCTCATTTTTTTTTTTTTATTGAAGCATATGTAGTTATTGGAACAATATTTTCAACTAGTAGTAACAATTTCTGGGCGCCTTCACGAGCGCAAAGTTGGGAAATTAAGTAATTAATGGAAAAAATAAGGTCGTCCTGTATTATTATAAGATATACTTTTTCCGTTTCAATTTATGTGAACCTTTCAGAGTATGAGTATCAAACTTTATAACTTTGACCTTAAATTTTGACATAGATTTTTCAAGTTTGTAAAAATAAAATTTATATATTCAGATACTACATAAAAAGTACTATAAGTCATGATAATTTATAATTCAAATAACTTAGAAAAAATGTAAGGAAAACGTGATCAAAAAATCGCCTCGAAGACTCCCCAAATAGTAATAGGTTCATATAAATTGAAACAGAATATATATGTGTGTGCGCGCCCGCTAGTTGCCGAAGATCCGTGCTAAGTCCGGGCCTAAATTCAAAATATAAAAATAATGCATAAGTTTTATCAAATAAGTATAAATTAGGTCACTTTTTTAGTTCATAATTAATTTAATGAAATTGCAGATTAATCATATTTTGTTTATAAATTTTCATAATTATTAAAGTTTGTCCGTCATTTAATTGGATAGTTCTTTCAAAAAAAATATTTATGAGAAAATAAGTTTGGTAGGAAAATTAGCAAATACTACAAGGGCGGAAGTAATTCAATATTCTGTAAACTAACATGCTAAAATATGATAATTACAACTCGTCGAAGATCATAAATTGGAAATTATTTTGTATTTTTATAAATTTGTATATATGATTGTTATTTATAGATAGAAATATATTTATTTTGATATTTATTAATTTTTCACTCATTATTTTATGTGTCAAGGCTTTATGCTAGTCAAATGTGTTTTTTAACCTTAGTTTTAGACGAAATTAATAAATAACTAAATTCATAGTGAACCTCAAGAATCAATTTAGTTATTCATATATGCTTCATACTTAAAATAATAATAATTAACTCTTGGTTAATCAAACAAAAGATCTTAAAGATAATCTAATCTTGATTGAGAACTCTACCTTCATTTTCAACATTAAACAATGCCATTCAATAACTTTTTACTTTTTGTATTTGTAAACACATATGATACCACTAAAGAAGTAAAATGTTGAATGTTTAATAGAGAGAAGCATATGGACAGGAACATATGACGTAGGGCATGTTTGAACGTAAAGTAAGACCTAATAAATGCTTTAGTTGGAAATTTTTTTTTGGCTCTAACAAATCACTCATACCTAGAAATTATGAAGTCTTTTCACTAAATTATCCTTAATTAAATATTATTTAATTTTATATAGTTTCTTGATAGTATATAAAAATTAACTTATCTAAATGAGGATACATGGAGCCCTTAACTTTTGAAAAAAATTGTTGATAGTTGTCAAGTGTCCTCTAGCTTTGTTGCTTTTTGGGGTATAATTGCCATCAAATTTTTCTAAATTTACCAAAATACATGTAGGTAACTATGTAAATAAATACCAAAATAGGGGTAAAATGAAAGTTTTGAGGTTGTGAGGACTACAAAAATCATAGATCCTCCCTTATATATAATTAGGGAAAAGGACACCGTGTGTGTCCGCCTAAAGTAATGCCACATTTGGCCAACATTTGAGCCTAATATCGCCGAGTGGCCGCCAAAATAATGCTGCGGCTGCCGGCCAAATAAGGCAACAGTTTTATTTTTCGCCTCTTCCCCTTCCCTTGTGTTTTGGGCTTTTTATTCAAATAATCTCAAAACATGTATAATATGTGTATATTTAGTAAGAAATATCCCAAAAAATATGTATAATATGTGTATATTTAGTAAGTATATACAAGAATGATACAGTTTATATACATATCTGGAATTATATATACATTTTCTAAAGGGTGGCGAAGGGGACGGGGACAGTAGGGGACTTTTGGGGAGGACGGGACGGGGACTTCTTAAAGGGGTACTTTGGGGGCGCGGGCTTATAGGGGACTCTTTGGGGGGTCCGTCCCGTCCCACTCCAAGGGGGGACGGGACGGGGGGGGGGGGGGGCTTTTTTTAATTTATTTAAATATTTAATTTTAAAGTACTAAATGGACACAAATTTTATAAAACTTCTAACTTAACATTTAAATTGGTAACATTACAAATTCAAACATACAAACGACTAATACATTGCAAATTTAAAGTTCAAAACATAGACATGAAACGTAAACACATTGCAAATCATAAAACTTGAAAACATACAAATTATAGTTGAGTTTTTATAATTTTAAAACGGTTATTTTTTTCAACTGATAACGACTAGCTTTTTAACTTATTAGTTAATGTTAAATTTTCAAGTCTTTATAAAAAATTTAAAGACTTGGATTTATTTTTAGGTATTTATAATAGGAGAAAATAATTTCAAGTAAGAACTATTTATTTTTTATAACTTATAACTTTAAAGTCTTTAAATGTATTTAACAACGGCTATTTTTTGAACTTCTAAGGGCTATTATTTTTAATTTATTACATAATACTAAATATACTTTTAAGTCTTTATAATCTTTATAAAGAATTGCATTCTTATTTGTAGTTATGTAAAGAAAAATAATTTCAAGTAAGAACTTTATGTTTATTTATTCAAAATAGATCTTTTAAATTTCATAAAACTTGACTTAAAGTCTCAAACACAAGAAGAGCACCTAATTTACACAACCACCTTCTAGGAAGGGTTCTGTTTTAACTAGGCATCTAAGTAGTTAATTATAAATTATCACACTAAAACTTGTACGGATCTATGTACATTTTTTCTAATTGTCGTATCGCTTCCGTTGCATTCAATTACGGAATTGGTATATCTCTTGACGGTCCATAAGTTCCATGCCATCATCGCTATTAGTGTTGATTATCTCTTCATATTCTTAACTTCTTCTTGACGGTTAATTTTGGTAGCCCACAATTTCTTCTTTAGATCCAATCAAATAAGACAGAAATCTCCAAGCTATCTTGTGCTAATGAATGTCCGTGGTCTCCGAGTTGAAATCTTGCACTAAAAGCCGAATCCGAAGCTACTAATGATGATTGAATAGTTACGATATCTCGTGCCATTTTTGAGAGTAATGGAAATGCCTTGCCACTAGGGGTGGGCGTTTGGTTCTTCCGTTGGTTTCTCAAACTTCGGTTCGGTTTTTTAATTTCGATTTTTTGAAAGTGGACACCGAACACCGCACCAAACTAATTCGGTTCGGTTCGGTTTTTTAAAATTCGGTTCGATTCGGTTTAGGTTTTCCACGACACCGCATAAAAAAAATATATACGTTCATAGATTTTAGCGTGCATGAAGTTCATGTCACATATCAGTGTTGAATTATGAGTTTACAAGATGAGAAATAGTAACTTTGCTTTAATAAGATACCCTTGAATTGCATAATAGTTTCTATTCCATACAGCTATGGCATGGAAATTTAATGCATCAGTTTCATAAACTTCTTGAAAATCATTTTACAAAATGAAGTTACGAGACAACCAAGATTAAAATGAAATTTCTAGAACATCACGCTTACAATTACGTGTAATGTTTGATGATAATGAATACTTATGAAACATGAAATATTTGTATAACAGGCAGCAATAGTCTTTAGGTAGGGGTGGGCGTTCGGTTCTTCGATTTTTCGGTTTGGTTTTCTCAAATTTCGGTTCGGTGTTTTTAATTTCGATTTTTTTAAAGTAGACACCGAACATCGCACCAAACTAATTCGGTTCAGTTCGGTTTCTTAAAATTTGGTTCGGTCTAATTTTTCGATTTTCGGTATTTATGCCCCTACCTACTTGCCACGCTCCCTCCACCATCCTAAAATATCTTCATTGTCGTCGTCGTCTACAATGATGCTTTCCAAACTCTGATCAAGATAAGATTCAAGATCACTTTCATTTTGAGTATTAGCAATACCAAGCCATGCAGCGTCCATTGATTTATCAAATTTTCTATTGCCAAATTTAGCCTTATTTTTTTGTGAAGGACGTTGATTTTCACTTCTACTTTCCGTAGATTTATAATTATTATACATTATTTTAGCTTTTAATTCTATGCTATGTTTACACTCTTCAACATTTGAATGTTCATTAGGAGGAATATCTAACTGCAAATAAATTTTTTCAACAAGTCCCTGAGCACCTCTTAATTTTAAAAACGGGTCAAGTATACAAGCAATCAAATAAATATCGGGAATAAGAAAAAAATACTTTTTAAATTTGAAAATCATTTCATCAACGGCTTCCTCATGTTCGTTTGATTCTCTATATTCTGCAAATAGTTTTGTAAGTCCACAAATATAAAATAACATTTGTGCAATTGTAGGATAGTATTGACCGGAAAATACTTTTGTTGCAATATAAATTTTTTCTAAAAAAATACATAGTCCTTCAATTTCATTCCAATCACTATCTTGTATTTGTTCATGGGGATGATAATGATGTGCATTAAAAACATATTGAAGGGGTTTTTGATATTGGTGAGCAACAAGTAGCATTTCATATAAAGAATTCCACCTAGTACAAACTTCTTTTGGAATTTTTCTAACAGGCAAATTTTGCTCAACACAATATTTTTTGAACAAATTAATTCTACTTTGCTTATGAGCGCTAAAAATATATTGACAAGCATGTCGTATTTTTTGTAGAGAACCCTCAAATAAATCAAGACCATCTTTTACAACTAAATTAAAAACATGGCATGCACATCGGACATGAAAAATATCAAGGTTAATTGGGCAAATTCTTATAGCCATAAGTTCAGCACTCTTAGTCATGGAAGAAGCATTATCAAATGTAACGAGTTAATACTTTGTCAACAAGACCATATAATTGCAAAATGTCTAGAACATTTGTAGAAATATAAGAACTATTTTTTCTCATCAATATATTTATAACCAAGTATACGCTTTTGCATATTCCAATTATGATCAATCCAATGTGCGTAACACATAAATAATCATTGCCATTAACAACTGCGACCTATATCGAAGTGACGGACACTTTCTAGTATCTAGGTGATGGAACACACAACGCATATATTGATAATAATCACTTTGAAATTTTAAAAACGTCGGCTCTAACAGTGGATCTAGGAATGCCTTGAAAAGTAGGGTTATACATAGCTCTAATATAATGCACAAAATCGGGGTTAGGAGGAAAACTAAAAGGCAAGCCACAAACCGCAACCATTTTAGCTAGTTCTTCACAATCTCTATCTTAATTATAAGCCATTTGAGTGACAGCGGGGTTAGAAGGATTTAAAGTTTGTTGGACCATATTAGATCCCCAACGGATCCACGGGAGCGGCACTTACTACCGCCGGTCGGTGTGTTTTTAAGTCCGGCTGCTAATCGAGCATCTAAGTATGGTTTTCCAACACATGTTCTCAAGTGTCTAGCTAAACCACCCGTCCCACCTGCCCCTCCAACGCTTTCGTGTTTTTTAATTTGTGACAAATAGCCTGAGTTTTAGTATCATCTAAAGTCATGAATTTCCATACGACAGTTCTAGACGTTGCACCTTAGTCGTGCCACGAGTGGGAGGTATAGGGGGGACAACCGGCTCAGTTGAGATGTAGTCACGAGTGGAGCTTCGATATGGACTAGTAGGTGTCTCATTTAAATCTAATTCCTCGCCTTCTTCTACTTTTAAATTTTCAAAATCATCAAATTCTAAATTACCATAAGCTCTATCTAAGGCTTCAGTTTGTAATTTTAAATCTTTTGGAATAGGAGGAAAACCGGGGGGAGAAAAAAATTCAGTTTCATCAACATGAGTGAAATTCTCCGTATTGTTTCTAAATTGAATTTTAGATTTACTAGAAGAACCAGATTTACCCTTACTACTACGGCTAAAAAGGTTAGGGATTTCGACAGTTTTACCTAGGACCAGGATCTTAACTTTTTTAGACATATTATCAAAGTATAATAAAATAAAATATGAAAATTAATTGAAAAAAGACGCAAATAAAATGCAAGAATTAAATAAATTAAAGGATGAAACGAGTGTACCAAACGTCTGCGTAAAAGCAGACGTAACCGTAAACGTTGAAATTGAAATTATGTTACTTGAAGCTTGAAAGTTGCTCCAAAATTCAAATATTGCCCACTTCACCAAAATAATAATAATAATATTTCCCCAAATATTAGAGAGAGATATAATTGATAACAAATATTAGTGAGAGAGATAATTGGTGGAAGATTTGTGTGAAAATGAATAAAAATGAAGAGGTATTTATTGTTTAGAATTTGAATTAAAATGCAATTTATTAAACTTTGGGGGTATTTTTTTTTTTTTTTTTTTTTTTTTGGGGAAAAGGGGTCTTCAACGGTTGAAAATCATACCGTTGGAGTCCCAACGTTAATATTTAATTTGCCCAGCAGTTGGGCCCCAACTCCAACGGTCAAACGCTGACCAGCTAAAAAAAAAAATGTAAGTCGACATTTTCCGGCGGGGGGACCGAGCCGTCAGCCCGTCCGTGTCGACGGCCTCGCCGGGCTTTTCCCCCTTCCGCCCCCCCCTACCCGTCCCTTCGCCTCTGCCCGCTCCCCCATAGTTGACCGGATGGGTCCCGGCTGGGACCGGACCGGACAGGACAAGGTGGGGCAGGATCTGTCCGTCACCGACGACCTTACTTTCTATACAAGAATGATACACTTTATATACATATGCTGGAATTAATTATACATTTATTATACGTTAATTATACATTTATTAGACACATATTATACAATAATGATACAGTTTCTATACGTATGATATATTTCCTATACATATACAGTAGTGATACATATTATATACAAAAATGATACGGTTACATATGTATATGTATGATACATTTTTTATACGTATGATACGCAGTTTATATATTGTATATGTATGATACATTGTCTAGACGTACGATACACTTTCTATACAAGAATGATACAGTTTATAAAGTATTGGCTAATGGATGGGATTAGTTTAGTGGGTATAATTTGGGTTTAGAAGAACTTTGGCCACCGGGTGGAATTAGTTTCACCCGGCCTACCAATTATGTCCTTTCCCCATATAATTACTACTGGCATTTGGCCCATGCCAAGCCTGAGCCCAAGCCAACATCAAAGATATTTAATGCTACAAATATTATTAAAATATGATGAAATCAATAAAGTAACTGATAAATAAATATAGAATTTTAAGTTAGATAATTATAAGTTCTGGTACTGCAACACATTTTTAGCGTTTCTTCAAATTAAACAACAAAATTATTTTTTGAAAAGTTCATGCAAATATATATATATATTTTTTTTACTTTATAAACTTTCTTTTTCCTTCAAAAAGAAATTTAAACCATTTTCCCCTAATATGTGTAATACACTGATTGTCCCATTGAGCAAAATATTTCAATATTAAAAAATGTGAAAATTTTACTTGCTTTTTTCAGTTTTTAGTATTATTGCCATTTGAAGAGTTAAATTGTATTATTTTTAATAAATATAATTTTTCAAACATTTTCAAAATATATATGAAAATAATACTTTATAGTCGCGTTTCAATGTAGTCATATATATGTAAATTTATACTAAAAGAGTGCACGTAAAATTAGATTAATTAACTTTCATACTTAATTTGAAACCCTTTGTTTGATTGAGACGGAAGAATAAAGATTTACATTTTTGATACATTTTAAAAGAATTTAACAATGCTATAAGTTAGTATTTGATTTTTTTTTAAAAATAATAATGATAATTAGAATTTACCCGAGTGAAATCTTTATTGATCACATGTGTCTGTGATCATATGCACATTGCGGCATTATTAGTAAACACAAAATTCAATTAATTCTTAAAGTATGCCACTAAATTATAATTAAAAAATAAAATCATCTAATTGCATTTTCTTCTGGCATAAAATACGTATCATGTTTCACTTCTCGAATCAATTTAACTAATCTTTGAAATCAAATTGAATTAGATTAGATCAATATTTTAAAATTAAAAACTTAGATACTTGAAGACTATACAAAAGTGGGTTTCTCTCTTACTAATAGTAGAGTAAAATTGCTTATAGTTTACATAAAATTCATTAAAATATTGAGGTAATAAAGAACCAATTCTCTGTTAAAAAAAAATAAAAGAAAAGAAAAAAGGAACCAATTCATGTGCACAAAGAAAGTTTGAAAAGTTTTCCTGCTACAATGGAGCATCCTACTACTGCAGCTCCATCTACATCACCAGTTTCTCTGGCAAGCACAAGTTCTGATCCACCTAATAGTCATATAGCTAGTAATTCTGAACAATCTTGCCTCATATCTGTAATTAACTTAAATCAAGCTCAGGGAGCTCCCACGTAGTCCTTTTTGATTATATACAATAGCAACAATATACCCAAATTAGGATGGTGAAGCATTAATATAGAGATACAAATTGAAAATTTATTCTACAAACTACAAAGAGAAGATAAAATTTGAAAGCAAATCCAAACAAACTGGTACATAAGCAACAACAATGTCCTAGATCCTAAACGCAAGTTTATCAGCTTTGCAAAGAGGATTTTCCTTAGCCAAAGTCACACGGCCTGTAGACTTGAAATCGAATGTGCATGCATGTTCTTCAGGCAACCTATGAACCCTACAAAATATTCCTCCACATTTACAACTGAACCCAATTAATCCCACTTTCTGCTTGCAAATCGTGCATCTTTGCTTAATCTTCATCGTCGAACCAACTTTCTCTGTTGTAACACAATCATCAATAGTAAAAGATGATACTTTCTCGGATAAAATTGTTGCATT
Source organism: Lycium ferocissimum (assembly GCF_029784015.1). Taxonomy (NCBI): domain Eukaryota; kingdom Viridiplantae; phylum Streptophyta; class Magnoliopsida; order Solanales; family Solanaceae; genus Lycium; species Lycium ferocissimum. The sequence continues at coordinate 40,955,708 of NC_081352.1, read as the reverse complement.
CTTTGCTTCTTCTTCTTCTTTCAAGAAAGCTTTGTAGCATTGCGAACAAAGGTTGTGATTGCTTGGAGTTCCAAAAAAACCGCAACCCCTTGCGCATAAAATTGGGTTTTCTGCTTTGCCACAAGAAGTCATCTTCCTTTGAGTTACGTACAAATTCTCTCTTCTTGAAGTCTTAGATATTAGAGCAAATTATATATCAGTGTTGGTGATGGTGTATGTAGCTCTTACTTGATGAATGCTGCGCCTGCCTTTGGTGGTGGTATATATACATAGGACAAAGGTGCTATTCCATATTGAAATCAAATTAGGACTTTCCTAATTTGGCGCCGGCTGTTGTTTCCGTTTCCTATACTCTTTTGGTTTTAGTTTGGGAATGCTAATATTCCTTTCTCAACAAAGATTTTAATAGGGAATATATTCACCGCGTTACCGGAATTCGTTTCTCAATTAACCATGCAAAATTATTGAAGGAATTAGAGTCTATCTCTCTGCAGTCATACACAAACTAAACTATTTTCAGTTTGGAAACTTAGTTGCATAAAAAACTTTGTTGCGTTTAGGTTTCTATCTTTGCCCTTGCACCATGCCACCATTGTATATTTTTATTTTCCAAATAAAATTTTATTTAGTATCCTGATTCTATACAGTAAATAACGTTAGCTAGTGCAGATTTTTTGCACGTGTTTATAAATAGGATAAATTAAACTTGCATAAATGGAAGTAAAATCGAATTTAAATTGTATACATTTTTTTGTCGAGATCACATCTGTGACGATGGAAGCACTATAGATAAATGAGATCAATACGATTAGCATTTATTTGATTTGATCTCATTTATCTATAGTGCTTTTTGGTTTGATCTCATTTATCACAAATATTTGTGATAAATGAGATCAAACCAAATAAATGGAAGCACTTTTACAATTTTTGGTTTGATCTTTTACAAAAATTGGAAGATCTGTTAGGGTATATTTGTGAGAGAATTACTTTCCAAGCTAGAGCTTGTGGCTAACCAGAAGATGAAATTGCAGGTACTAACTATGACTACTACTTGACGTTATAACTCAGCCTAAGAAACAAAGCAGCTCTCGTAGCTCAGTTGGTTAGAGCACCCGTTTAGTAAGCGGGAGGTCTTGAGTTCGACTCTCAACGAGAGCATCAAGCAAACACTTTGCTATCTTTTTGTGTTTACTTTTTTTTTCTTTTTTCTTGTTTTTTTTCATCTGACTGTCAGTTACCTGTCAAAATTACCTTTCCTAATCATCTAATCTGTAACTTCGTAATGTCTTGTGCTTTAGCATCAATCATCATCCCTTTTTATCTTTCTTTACATGACATATACTGTATTATTATTACTCCCTCCGTCCCAATTTGTTTGATGCTTTTCGTTTTTTGAGGTTTGATACTTTTCGTTTTTTGAGAGTCAAACGAGTTATTCTTTTGTTAATTTTCGCAAACACTTTGCTATCTTTTTGTGTTTACTTTTTTTTTCTTTTTCTTTTTCTTTTTCTTTCTTTTCTTGTTTTCTTTCATCGGCTTGTCGATTCTTTTTGTCAAAATTACCTTTCCTAATCATCTAATCTGTAACTTCGTAATGTCTTGTGCTTTAGCATCAATCATCATCCCTTTTTATCTTTCTTTACATGACATATACTGTATTATTATTACTCCCTCCGTCCCAATTTGTTTGATGCTTTTCGTTTTTTGAGGTTTGATACTTTTCGTTTTTTGAGTCAAACGAGTTATTCTTTGACCTTAATTTTCTCATATGTCTTTTAATTATTTTAAATTATTAATTACGGTGACTTATAGTACTTTTTACATAGTTTTCAAATATGCAAATTTTATTTCAAAAAATTTAAAGATTCTATGTTCAAATATATGGTCAAAATTAAGAAGTTTGACTCTCAAGCGAGAATTGTCAAACAAATTAGGACAGAGGAGTACTATTATTTAACACTTATTTTCCACTTTTATTTTATTTAGTATGATGATGATATCAAGTAAGCTTAAATGAAAAAATTGAATTGATGTTATCAGACCCTAACTTGCTTGGTACTGAAGCATAGTTATTATTGTTACTTACTTTTTCATTCTCCACGACTCCATGGACCAAAGGTTAAGAGAACAACCCCTAACTAGCCAACAAATAAAATAGCATTCCCAGAAGAAAACAAAGCAACTTGATTTAAAGGTCCCTCTCTCAGGTCAGTGACATGCATTAGTAGATTATTGGCATATCATGTGGCAGCATAGATAATGACCAAGCCTGAGCAAAGTCGTAGGTGAGAAATAAAATCTCCCGTCTG
>NC_081352.1:40938532-40953299 GCF_029784015.1 Lycium ferocissimum | reverse complement strand
TTGACCTAAACCCAAAAGTATTCATTTTCGTTGGATTTTTTACCGCCCGAAATCCTCCAGGTCAATTAGTAAATTTAACAGGTTTATCTCAAGTTCCATAAATACGTGTTCATGTTCATTTGTGATGAATTTGGTGATTAAAAGGTGCGTATTTCTTATTTTCATTAGAGTTACCTGAATGAAATGAATAGACACATATAGGAAAACTTGAACAAAGAGCGTGTTTGGATTGACTTATTTTAAGTGCAACACTTTTTTAATTTTTGTGGTGTTTGACAAAGATAAAAAATGCTTAAAAATATTTACTTTTAGGCATGAAAAGTATAAAAATAAGTCAAAAGTTGAGTATACCCAATTTATGACTTTTGTCTTTTAGCTTATAAGTTACTTTTTAAAAGTCAATCCAAACACCATCAAAGTCAACCCACGTCCACATCTTATAAAATGTTAAAGTAACAGTTTACACTTCAACGTTACTCAAATAACAATTGGCAACAGATTTGCACAATATAGCCTAATTGGCAACATAAAACTTTCCTGAAGATAGGAGGCAAGTTCAACAAAAATTGTGAGAGCGCCCAGATCGTGAATGGGTGGTAAGTACCCTTCATCCTTAAATACAGTTCTAAATTCGAACTTTGAAAATTGTCGCATTTGGAAGACACGATACGCCTTAATTACCCCGAAGGTAGGACTTTTGAAGCGAATCCGGATTAGTTGGACCCCAAAGCGGGCACCGTACACCGAATTTAGGCGGATCAAAAATGAGTTGAATCAATAAATGGATCATTGATCAAGCCTACCAAAAAGTTACTTGGGTTGATAGGCTAAACAATGGGACATAGCCGAATCCGTCCAACTCGTTTACCAAGTTTTAACTTATATGTTTTCTTATGGTTTGTATAATTACCAAATAAAACTAATAAAAGTTTATTTTCTTCTATATTCTATTTATATTTAGCATCAAACAAAAAAGATATTTATTTCTTTAAATGTATTAACAAGGTTTCTCATGAATTAATTGAGCTACATACTAATCAATCCAATAATGTTTAAATAAGTTGAATTTGGACGGATCAAAATAGACTGAATTAGTAAACATGACGATTCTTAACCCGCCCAGACTTTAGCGGGTTAGGCAAGTAATATCTTCATGGGGCGGCTGTTACACCTCAAAAAATTCCCGTTAACGTACAGTGAATAGGCTGACGAAGGATAAGATGTATATGGTGTTTGGGCAAGTAAGAATTAGTCTTTAATGGTCCTAATTAAGATTTCAAAGACAATTGAAGTAGGAGACGAAAGTTGGTAAGGAAAGTGAGGTATATGTCATGTGTCGAGCAAGATTTACGAGTGTCGAATTAATGATGACTTAATGAAGTTTTGGAGAAGAGTTGTAATTCCCCTTGTATTGTTAATGAAGTTTTGAATAAGTGTTAAGAAGGTTCCATGAGGATTTAAGAACAAACAAATAAAGGAAATTGAGTTTATGGGAACTTTGGTAAAACTTGGCAAAATTTTCGACAAAATTTTGGTCCACATTGGTGGGGGCATATCTCCTAGAATATGAGGAGTTTTTGTGTGTTTTTTTTTTCTTTCAAATTGAAGTTCATCGAGACTAGTTTCCAACGCAACAAACCGTTCGTCAATGTGAGGTCCGAGTAAAAAGTTATGGCCATTCTACGACAGATCGTTCGAGCAGAGAAATCTTACCACCATTTGACGCCCCGTAGACTTTTGACGGTCCGTAGAAATCCTACGGTCCGTAAATGGACCTGCACTTCAGCGTCAAATGGTCACAAAGTGACCCATTTTTGATCGGCAGTTCTACGGACAATTTTGACGGTCCGTAGGAATTTATACGGCCCGTCAAAACGGGCGTAGAATTACCCGACGGATCGCATTTCAACTTATTAAAAGGAGATCCACATTCATTTAATTCATTTCATTTTTCATTCCACACAAAGTCAAGAACTCTCTAGAATATTCTCCACTCTTCACACAAGAAATCAAAGGAAATCAAAGATCAATACCAAGAAATCAAGTGAATCAAGTGTAAGAAATTCATCAAAGTCCATCCAAGTCAAGAAATCCCAAGAAAAATGAACTAGGGTTTTTGCAAGGGAGAGTATTACCACTCAAGGTTTATTCCTACACCATATAAGGTAAGTTTCATGACCTTTACATGCTATTTGAAGTATTTATACGTTGAAACACATGGTTGTGGAAGAGTGCAATAAATGGGTCATCAAATGGACGAATAGTGTCATTATTGAATAAAAGAGGGAATTAAATCATGGAACTCGAGTATGTTGATGATATAAAATGCGTTATAAATGACTTATAGAACATGAAATAAGCATTGGATACGAAAGAATGCGAAAGTGAATTTTAGTCATGAATATGGAGAATTAAAGTAGAATTGTGAAACGCGAGTTATGTAAATGAACGACGATTGTTGTCATGATGTTGATGATATTACTGATGTTTGGGAGTTGATATAGAAAATGGAGGAAGTCATATAAAAAGGAAATGCTGCCCAATTTTCTCTAGCTTTAAAAGGCCCGTTCATATAATTGTGTAGCTAATGCCGATACGAATTTTCAAGGTAAAACCCGTGCATTAAAGGACAACGAGCAAGCAATAGAATAGTCAAACGACAAAGGTATGCGAGGCTAACCCTTTCCTTCTAAGGCTACGAGTCCTATGGCATGAATTTCCTTTTACCATAAATGTTCCATCTCCAAGAAAGTTAAGAGCCCTCACTCACGAATAGCTATACGAGATAAGAGATATGAGATGAATACGATAATGATGATAGTAAGCTAAAGGCTAGAAATGCTATAGTCTATGATACGACGCTCCTAAGAAGCTAATGATGTAATATATGTAATCCAATGATATTGATCATTATGTACACACTCACCTTATGCTTGTTCCTTCAAGTGCGAGGCGTAATACGTAAGAATGCTCATAACGACATCGGGGTCCACGACCACGTCACCCCGATAAAGTATGATTCGCGCAAGAGTCCTATGCATGTATTGTAATAAGTATATCGATGTCAAGCATACCATGATGAGTTATGATAAGCATATTATGATGAGCATGATATAATGAGCATATGATGATATCACACCGTGCCTAAATGGCTTGGGCAATACCGCCAAGGCGGGCAATATACACCATGGCCGACGGTACGGGCAAATCACCACTAAAGGAAGCGTACGAGATGATATCCCGACGCGGAGGCCGGACGCAAAGCTAATGCTATTGCTAATATTATCGATTATCACACCGCACCTATATGGCCGGCACTATACATTTATGCATATACGAGATAATGACGAGTATTAAAGTAAGCCAAGACGTATGATATCCCTTTATGATTCAAATTTCGGGCCATGTATTGCTCCTTATCGATGCCTCCTTATTTCATGGATATTTCATTATTGTTTATGCTTCACATACTCGTAAGACAATATTCGTACCGACGTCCTTTTTCTTCTCGACGCCGTGTTCATGCCCACAGTAGACATGAGTGAGCGATTCGTGACCACAGAGCCTAGAAGAATGACTTGAGAGCACCCATTTTCCGAGGTGCCTTGACTATTCTTTTTGGTACATATGTTTGTGTATATTCATTTTGGGTACGACGGGTCCCGTCCGTTCGTATGTCTAGTATTCAGGCAGAGGCTCGTAGATACGCAGCTGGCAGATGGTCCCATGGCTTTTATGTATATGCATGTATGTGTACTATTTTGATAGCCGACAGGCTTATGTTTATAAAAGTGATTATGTTTCGAACGATGAGATATTTCTATGAAAATGAGCATATAGTATGAACGAGAGCGATAAGTAGCAGGAAGACGAGCGTGTTCGTGGTTAGCCCTTGGATACCCGTCGCGCCCGTAGTTCGGTCGTGATGTCGGCGACCATCTAAACTTCCGCTTTTAGGCCGGTCATATTTTCGTGGACTAATTTTACCACTCCTAATAAATCCTTAAACCAAATTAAACATATGGACGGTTGAAGCTGAAACAACTATAATTCGATGTCCTAATAGCCTAATGTATTAGTTTAGGGACGACATTAGACGTCAGAAAAAAGTTTTGGGAGTTAAGTGCCAATCTTTCTCCTCCAAAATATATATTTCTTCTTCCTCAAGCAGAAGAAAAGTATCAGTCCAAAAGCCTATATTTACACCTCCCAATTTCTGCAAATCCTTTTTACTGCCCGAAACTTTACATAATCGTCTTCAATCTTTCAATTGTATGTGAAATTAATTTCTAATGCAACTATAAATATAGATTGTTACAATGCGTTTAAATTTTCGGTCTTCATTTACTTAGGTTTTCTGCTTTTTCCTCAACAAAGAAATCAGTCATGTGTAATTTGACAAAAAAAATAAATAAATACAGTTTTATTTATTGAAGAAAGTAGATTGTGCAAATTTTCTAGGTAAATCCATTTTTCGTTTAAATGTGTATAGATGGAGAACGAGGAAACCTACTTTCATCTTTTCAATTTTTATTTGTTATAATATAAATTAGATTTATAAAAAATAAAAAAAAATTTAGCCTAGGAGTATACTTAGTTAGATCGCTGCAACATTGTTAAAATTTAAGATGATATTAGTTGCAGGGAAGTAGATTTACCTTTTTGGCAAATTAGTTAATCATGGTTCAAAATAATGATTTTAGGAATTTCAGTAAGTATGTTAATTAAGCTATGATTCTACTCTCTTAACTTATACTAATGTTTTTGATCTGCATATTATCATTTTACAGGGATTAAACTGAAAACTAGTCCTTTAACACAATGGGTGATAGTCAGTACTCTTTTTCGCTTACCACTTTCAGGTATATGTTTATGAGATAGAGGTTGTATGTATTGGATTAATTATATATTTTCTTTATGATTGTGATGTTTAATATTGTAATATGTTGTGTCATATAGCCCATCTGGAAAGCTGGTTCAGATTGAGCATGCTTTGACTGCTGTTGGATCTGGTCAAACATCGTTGGGTATTAAAGGTAACTCAATGTCTAATTTATGTCCTAAGTTCAATATATAGCAATAGGTTTAACATAAGTCCATAAATATTTGCTATTCAGCATGTTCACTTGCTTTGTATTATAAACAACGACGCCTCGGTCCCAAACAAGTTGGGGTCAGCTATATGAATCTCCACTTAATTTAAGCTCATTTCATATCATCATTGTACAAAATAATTGCTTTGTATTATAGAGAGAAATCAATGTAGAGAATGCCGAACTTAACTCTGATGTATTTCAAAGCAAATCTTGTAATAGCATTTTACGTTTAATTATTGATTTAAATGCTTTTGGGTTTGTAACATAGAGACTTGCATTCCCATACTGGGATCTTTAATTTAGTGAAGACTGAGGAATGTAGTTGTGATTTTATAGACCAATAATAGGATACACATATGCCCTTCAGGTATCGTGGTGTTATTCTGTATATCATTAAACAGATTCCTTGCGGAAAAGTTTCAAACTCTTTTTGTTTTCTTAGCTTGATTATAAGTTGTGTAGTTCATGTATTGATTTTATATGTACAACTGGATGACTGCAGCTGCTAATGGTGTTGTAATTGCTACTGAGAAGAAATTACCATCCATCTTAGTTGATGAAGCGTCTGTAAGTATATTCCTTTAAACTTATCCTCTGTTGTCTACTTATGGGTGAATGTTCGTTGTTAATTATAGTAGCCAGACTGACTGTTGATGGCTAATCAAAGATAAACTGTTCCTTTTTCTTGATAAAAATTTCCCATGACTGTGTTGTGTGAGTAGAAGATTGCAGTTTAGTAAAAAGTTAGGCATAAATGAAGAATATCTTGTGTTTAGCCCATCTATGAATCCCCCGGTCTGACGCCCAATTGTGCTTCGTCAAGATTGAAAAATATGATGATTTTTCATTAAGTGAATAATCAGTCTCTTTGAATTTGCGTATGTGTTGAAGATCTATAGATTTATTCGTAATGCTTAGTTTACTGCTCTGTAAAGTTATATTCTAAATAATATTGAAAAAATGCAGTCACCAGGTTACTACATACCAACAAGTGCATTCAAGTTCGTAGTCTTTGGTGTTAAATTCTTGTTTTCTTTGGTTCGGTCATATGTATTTTATTGATGCTATATTATTGAACTTTTATCACTAAGTTTCATACATATTGGTGTTTGGGGCTGCAATGGAATTCAAATAGTTTTTTCTTTGTTTTTGCTTGACATTCCTTAACCTTTGCCATGTTATGATTGCCTTGTAGTTACCCTAGCTATCCTTGATTCTTTGAAATGTATAACAGGTGCAGAAAATTCAAATTTTGACACCAAATATTGGAGTTGTCTACAGGTACCATCTTTTATATGATAGAGCATAAAACTTTCCTGTTAGGTTGGATCTTTCGTTAGTTTTCTTAATGAGTATAGTTTAAGTTTCATGCCAATACAACAGATCGGTATTGATTGACTAAACAACTAATTCTGGTTGTGCTCTTGGCTGTGTAAATCGCAATGGACCCATTGAGTTACTTTCCTATTGCCTAGTTAGTTAACCTATAACTAATTCTTTTTTTTCTCTTTTATTTATGAATTCTAGAGTCAGTAACTGAGTGTCCATGAAATAAGAATGAAAATGATGTTGCACTCAAGGGTGTGACCTAATAGTTAATGAAGTGGGAGGAGAACTATAAAGTCTTAGGTTCAAATCCCCAGCGGAGGCAAAAAGGCACTAGGTGATTTCTTTGAAGTTGCCTAAACATCGGTGCACAAAGTTATTCTGTACCTGTGATAGTGGAAGGTAGCAGGTACTCAGTGGAATGAAAGAGTTGTACACGAGCTAGCCAATACACCCCCATCATAAAAAGGAATGCAAATGATTTTAATTATTGTAATTTCCAGTGATTCATACATAGATATGCCATATGTTTGTGTTTAGTCACAATACTAAGCACCGCCAAGTGTGAAAAATAATTGCAGAGGCACTTTTAAATGGCCTTATACAGACAGTTTGTGGAGCAAGGTTTGTGTAATTTATGTAAAGAATCATCTCAAAGAGCTTCTCTAAAGAAGATATTATGGGTGAGTAACAAATCAAGTAGTCCCAACAGATTAGTTGTATTTCTTCAAAATCATATTTAATTAATGTGAATGTGAATGTTTCCTTAGCATACTTTGTTGCTTTAATGTGGAACATTCACATGATTGGTGAGTAACATTCACATGATTGGAATTGACAGCTGTGATGCATTGTCATGGATCTACATCGAAAGATTCTTTCTTGATCTAAGTACTAAATGTGGAACCTAATAGATATCTTGGGGTGAGTATGGTATTTGATACCTAATTTTTTTGAGTAATCAAGCATTTTACTAATGCACAGTAACACTAAGTATTTCTGAGATGCTATACCTAAATTTTAACACTGTTTGCTAGGACTAGGCTTTAGTTTAAGAACCATAATCAAGGGGGAAAAATCCATAAAGTTATAGAGAAACTTGATTGAAATGTTACTAATGAAGAATTATGCCTTTCACTTTATTTAACCGAATTGAATTGTGAAATGAGAGTGCCTGGTTATCGCTAGCAGCCTGGCAGCTCGGTTCGGCCGAGCCTATGGGCGTGGTGCTTTCTCTGTAGTTGGATCGACAAAGCGATTGGCGATTTGCCTTGCTTGGCTAGTTGCTATTCACTAGTACTTATAACTAAAAACTTGTTACACATGGAAGGATGGAACCTTTGAAAGCTGATGTTATTGTCTTGCTCTTGGTGCTACCTCTGATCCTAAATTATCAACAACGTCTGTAAAGCATCAATATATGCCTTGCAAATGGTCTTAGTTCTATGATTATCCTTCCAGGGGATGCTTATTATGTTTCTTGTGGTTATTGGGTTACCTCTGGCAATCTATCTGATACCAACATTCATTACTTCTTTCTTGCAGTGGCATGGGCCCTGATTCTCGAGTTTTGGTTCGGAAAAGTAGAAAGTCGGCTGAGCAATATCACCGACTCTATAAAGTATGAATTAGCTTTTATCAAATATGAATTCCATGATTCAAGTGCAGTAATTCCTTAATGATTCAAGTACTTTGCTGGTCTGGGATCCCTGCAGTCGATACGACTCTCCTACTAATTTTGTGATAATCTGATATGCTTCTTCATATTGATGCTAAGATCTAATCTTACTTTACCAAGGCAGACGTTTTCTATTGGATCTCCCTTTTCCTCTAACGTTTATTATTACTTGTCTCACATAAGAATTCTTTAATGTGAATGTTTCCTTAGCATACTTTGTTGCTTCTACATTTGCCTGATTTGTCTATGTGGTGTTGCATAGGAACCAATCCCTGTCACACAGCTGGTGAGGGAAACTGCAGCTGTCATGCAGGAATTCACCCAATCAGGGTAACTACTCTTTTATTCTATGCTTCCATTTTACATGGAGGGTCCTATAATATGTACTGGTCATATTTCAAATCTTTTAGTTCTCTTGTATTTATCCTTTGAGGCTATTAGTCTTCTGCCATGTGTTTCTCTTCTCAGTGTCAAGACTATCTTTGATATTACCCTAGCCTAAGTGGCAGACCCGTTGCTTTCACATATTTAATGTAAGTTTAGATTAATAACGGACTGATGCTGAACTGAACAAAGTTTATACTCCCCAATGATTTGTAGCGGAATTTACGAACTAGTATAAAAATAATTACTCATAATGTTTTGAAATTTAAACCAATTACTGTGGGTGGATATCATCTTTGTGAAGTTCGCTTTTCTAGATTCAGTCATCTTGTCACTTCAGTTTCTATCTTGGAAATAACATTAGTAATTATGGCTTCACGGATGCCATAAGTTGTTCAAACTATAGTAGCACTAAATTCACGAGTCATACGATGAAACAGGAGAAGAAAGAAATTCATATTAAATATGTAAATGTCATAAAGGACATGTATGAAGGAGTCATCACTAGCATGAACAGTAGTAGGAGATACAAAGGAGTTTCCCATATTGTTAGCTCTATATCAGGGGTCGGTATTGAGCCCCTACTTGTTTACTCTAGTTATGGATGAGCTAATAAACACGAGATAAGAGGAGGTCCATGGGATGGAAGCAACATGTACTGCAGTTTTGAATTTTGTTTTCATGAATTCCCATTTTCAGCCACTTTTTTGGTACTTCAGGCGGGAAGAACGGAAGCATTTCTGAAAGTTGAGATTAAATTTGGTCCCTAAATTTTTGGATCGTTTGATGGGCTCTCTTTTCATGTTAAAGTAGATATTCAGTGTTCTGTTGACCTCAACACTTCAGATCCATCAAACTATCAACTGTAAAGCAGGCAAAGGCATATATGTCTTGAAACTAATGCAGATTTCATCCGTATCTATTCATGATTGTCTTTTGGATGTTCAAGAAAGAGTTCATACTCTACAATCTTCTTGGTCAATCCCTTACTTCCTTTGTTTTTCTGTTTTTCCGGTGCAGTGGTGTAAGACCTTTTGGTGTTTCACTCTTGGTTGCGGGATTTGATGACAAGGGTCCACAACTATATCAGGTATATTGTGTATCAGTGCTGGTGTGATCTCTCAGTATCGCTTTCTGTTCTTGAGGTGTGTCTGATTTGGTGGTTTATACTTTTGTGCGTGAATTTCCTTTATTTGTTTAGATTTTCCATGGTGCTTCATTTATTACTATGGCAGGGAGCTTTTATTCTTTATAAAGCTTGTTTACTGAGTTGCAGCCTTGCAGGTTCCTTTGTTGCTTAAACTCTTCTCATATTCAGCTTATTTTTCTAATTTTAGGTGGATCCATCTGGTTCGTACTTCTCTTGGAAGGCTTCGGCTATGGGGAAGAATGTCTCTAATGCAAAGACATTTCTCGAGAAGAGGTGAATCAGTATTCATTAAAAAAAATGTAATTGTATTATTCATTAAAAAAAAAAAAAGTTTAACCCCCTTTTCTCATTTCTAGTGCTATCTTTTTATAGTTTCAATACTGGTCGACACTCGATGTTACTGTGATTTGATATAAAAATTACTACCAGTTTTAGAAGGCTCATCTTGAGCAGCTACCTCGTGAATTAGCGCCTAATAATTTCGGTAAAATGAGAGCGACTATACTCCTCAATGACCACAAATTTCTATTTCTTCATCCCATCAATGATAGACTTTTTTTTTTGCTGTGCACCATCTTTGTAGCAACCTGTTATAACTCTACACTGCTTCTTGTACTTCCCCTTCTTTTACCAAAAGTTGCAAAAAATAGTTGGAACAGCGTTTATGCTGGGAATACATTTTTCACTTTGTGAATATGTCAATGATTTGCATCTGGTTTTATTCTATTATTCTTGTTGTTGTGACAAGGGTTATTACCCAAACCAAGTTGTAATTTATACGCCTCATGGCAACAGAAGGGGGTTGCGGTGAAAAAGGAGAGAATCTGTAATGATGGATGGGCTTAATTGCACTTTCTACGAATGAGCTAGGAAGAGGGTTGTTGGTAATGAGCAACTGATTTTGTTTGAAACAAGAAGCAGCGGGGGCTTCTGCCCATACTGCTATGTGACATCAGTGGGCGCTGGTAATTAGAGTTATGGGTCAAACTTTGACATGAAGGATGTTAACCATTTTTTTCTCCTAAAATGTCAAACGTTGTCTGCATACTGAACATTGTCTTATTGGCCAACTACAGAGCCTACTTGGAGTGCTTTTCATTCTGTTTGATTACTGTTGAATTTCTATTAACGTTTCTGTTCTACTCAGGTACACGGAGGAAATGGAGCTCGATGACGCTGTCCACACTGCTATACTGACATTGAAAGAGGGGTAAGCTTAACTTATTCCTCTATGCAGGAGTTGTCTAATCTTCATGTCAAACATACATCAGTGCAAAGTTTCTTCATCGTCGTGTCCACCCCCCACCCACTCCCACCTCCCAACCCCCTCCTCTCCCCACACCTAAGTTTAATGACCTTACAAATAAAATCCTGAACAATAATACAATCAAAAGGTTTCTTAAAGATAACTTATTTTCGGTGTTCATCCAGATTCGAGGGACAGATCTCCAGCAAAAATATTGAGATTGGCATTATTGGAACAGACAGAGTATTCAGGTTAGTGTCTTCTTGTCCTTAAGAGTTTTAACATTGGTTCACTTTGTTAGTCAGTTACTAAAACAGTAGTGGCCTTGCAGAGTTCTCACGCCAACTGAAATAGATGATTACCTACAAGAAGTGGAATAGATTTTCTTTCTGCCCAAAGGAATTGGAAGTAGTAGTTGGGTAGGAAGCGCGGATGGGGGAATAGCACTACTATTGGAGCTTCTTGTTGGCTTTGTTATAATTTGACTTTAATCAAACCAAACTTGGTTGTATATTTGGCCATGTTATGGTTATTTATTGCCTGATTGATACTCTGAAAAGTTTAATATGTGGGCTTTCTCAGTTTCTTGAATTTACAGATTGTTCAAGTGTTAAAGGAAACATATGATACATTGCGTGGGCAACCCTCTTAATGTCCGAACTATGTCTTTGAAACAGAAGGCATATATAATTATTGGAACTGCATTTTCATTTTTTTTTTATTGAAGCAGGTGTAGTTATTGGAACAATATTTTCAACTAGTAGTAACAATTTCTGGGCGCCTTCACGAGCGCAAAGTTGGGAAATTAAGTAATTAATGGAAACAATAAGGTCGTCATTGGTTTAACTCCGAAACCTTTAGGTACATGCCAAACACTTGTTAAAAGTCTTTCTTAAACTTATAGGGGTCTCATATCGTCTCCAGGATTACATTAGTTTGCTTATGACGCAATCCACGCAAATATACAAAGTTTAATATACTGCACGCACTCTTGAACACTTGTAACTTCAGATGTAACTCCATTGTCGTACTTATGTCGACTAACTCGTGATCAACATGACGCACAAAAGTACGGGATATATATATATATATAACTACTATATATAAGGGAGAATCTCCATTTTTTGTAGTCCTCACATGATTTTTTTTATCCCTTTTTACCCCTACTTGAAATTCTTATGACTTTATAAATTATCACACATTTTGGTAAATTTTAAAAACTATTAGGGCTTTTTTATGCCACTAAAAAAGATGATGTCATGAAAAATGTTATCGTGGCCCCACAAAGCATACTCATACATATTTAAGTTTTTTTTATGTGAAAATATTATTAAACTTGTTTCAATATATCATTGTTAAATACTTTTAAAATTTATCAAAAATGTAAATAATAGCTCTTCCGTTTCAATCGTAAAATGAATTCCGAAGTGTGGTGTTAATTAATCAAATTTTAGGTGCGCGCACTTTTAACATAAAATTATCTTATAAATTACTATATTAAATGAGGAACTATGAGATATTATTTATATATATTCTAATTTTTTTTTGAAAAACATTGCATTTAAAGAAATCTAATTTGATCTCAATACAAAGAATTATACTAGACAATTGCAAAAAGTATATTTTTTACTTTTTTTTACTATTAAAATATTTTGTAAAAAACCGGATAATATATTTTATATAATTTAGGAGTAATAATTTTTTAATGTTAAACTTAAATATTTTGTCCTAAATTATATAACATATTAATTATTCGGTATTTTGTAAAATATTTTTTGGTAAAAAATAAGTTAGCCACTATGAGTTCAATTCAAAGAACTCAAATGAAATTACTTTAACATATGAAAAGCTCAATTTGGATCATCCTGACTTAATCTCAAAAAATTAAATTAGAAGAGCTTTCAATTATTGATTTTTTTCCTAAAAAAATCTAATATATAAACTAAGAAAAATGTTTTCCTTTAACATACATTTTTCTACTTTACGAGTAATATTTTAGAGGTCTTTCGAAAATGTCAAACTGATGTTACCAGAATAAAGAATCAAGAGCATATTTTTTTTAAAAAAATATCTACAAATTGAATTTTTAATGTCGGTTTGGGCCCGGGCTTAGCACAGGTCAAGTGACACTAGAAAATGATTCTGTAATTTTTTTTGTGTGTGTATAATTGTATGAAAATTATATTTATAGTTATATATTTTATAATTAGTTCTATGAAATTTGTTTTTAAGATGTCTATTGTTGTATATATTTGAAGAATACAATTTTAATATAAGTTTTATACAAATTTATACAACCGAGAATTACCAATCAGAATGGACTTTTTGAGCAAAAGTAGAGAAAATCAGGAAACAATATCTCTTAATTTTGAATGGGAGAGAAAAGTGGATAAAATAAGGGAAGATCAAGGTGAATAAAATCAGGGAACAATATCTCTTAATTTTGAATGGGGAGTGAAAAGTGGATAAAATAAGGAAAAATCAGTTTCCTTACGTTATTTTCATGATTGACGCCTAATTTTTATTAGCTGCTTTTTAATTTACCTGATTAGTATAGATTTTGTAAGATAACTATTGACATATTTTGTAAACTGAAAAGTATCGTCGTGTTCTGTAAATATACCCTCTTACCCAAACCATTGGAACCCCCTTTCCAAACTAAAACACCCAAACTAACTAAAACCCTCCCCCATTAGCAAAAACCTAGGTACAGTAAATGGAGCCAATTAATGTGGAAGAATTACTAAATGATTCAGTAGGTTTTAATCTAGCAATGTTTGTGAACAACATTTTGCTAACAATAGCGCATGGCTTTGGCCAGCGTGAGTAGGCTCACTTTGGCTCAAACTCCACAAATGTGATAATAGTCGGCAAAAGTTTAGTTAAGCTTTCAACAGGAGTAACGAAGCTTTTGGGTTGAGCATTTTAGTGTTGGGTTGATTCTTTCTCTCATATGATGCCACGTGGCCTCTCCCATTATGTACATAATTTTGGCTGACGATAGGGGCTAAAATAGCCAAAAAGTATAACGGGGGACAAGTTTGATAATAAAACAAAGTAGAGGAGTATATCCAATCCTTTTCCGTATTATTAATCATTAGTTTTCACCTTTACCATTGCTCAATAAATTGTGGAGGGAGATTAATGTGATGCAAAGGAGAGTAGTATTATAGCTTGTTTGGCCAGCTTCTAAATTTAACTTATTTTGAAAAGTACTTTTGGCAAAAAACAGTTTGTGTTTGACCAATTTATTTTTAAAAATACTTTTGAACAGCAATTAGTATTTGGCCAAACTTTTAAAAAGTGTTTATAAGTGTATTTTTCTCAAAAGTACTTTTCAAAAAAATGCTTTTTAGGTAAGCTATTTTTGTTACTTCTCACGAAAGCACTTATTTTCTTCCAAAAGCTTGGCCAAACACCTCACTTTTTTTCAAATAAGCACTTGTTGGAAAAAATAAGTACTTGCTTGGTCAAACAGGTTATTAAATTGAGATCAAACAATAAATAAGAATAGCTTAGTTGAAAAATAATAATCATGAAATGGATCCGAGGGAGTAGAGGAGTGAAATTGAAAAGAAGCAGAATTTCTCTCATGACACGAAATTCTTTCATTCCCTCCTTTCTTTACTTTACTTTTTTTAATTCCACTCTCTCACAAATGGTAGAAAAAGTTAGAATACGATAGTGATGACAAAAAGGAAGATAATACGAAGTTGCCCATAAGTTGCATTGACAGATGGCTAGCAATGGTGAAGACAAAATGTAACATTTTCACTCTTTATTACTTTACTCTTAATAAGTCCAAATTAAATTTTTTAGTTTTCTCCCTTTTTTAAAATCGCTTTTTCATCCCTTTTCTTTGTTTCACCCTTTAACTACCCAAAAAC